>NC_091293.1:31948746-32006246 GCF_038502225.1 Cherax quadricarinatus | reverse complement strand
AAATGATAAGAAAGAGATGATTGTGGATGTTATGAATGAGAAGAAACTGGAAGTCCTGGCTTTAAGTGAAACAAAGCTGAAGGGGGTGGGAGAGTTTCAATGGAGAGGAATAAATGGGATTAGGTCAGGGGTTTCAAATAGAGTTAGAGCTAATGAAGGAGTAGCAATAATGTTAAAGGATAAGCTATGGCAGGAAAAGAGGGACTACAAATGTATAAATTCAAGGATTATGTGGAGTAAAATAAAGATTGGATGTGAAAAGTGGGTTATAGTAAGCGTGTATGCACCTGGAGAAGAGAGAAGTGTAGAGGAGAGAGAGAGATTCTGGGAAATGTTGAGTGAATGCGTAGGGAGTTTTGAATCAAGTGTGAGAGAAATGGTGGTTGGGGATTTCAATGCTAAAGTGGGTAAAAATGTTATGGAGGGAGTAGTAGGTAAATTTGGGGTGCCAGGGGTAAATGTAAATGGGGAGCCTTTAATTGAGCTATGTGTAGAAAGAAATTTGGTAATAAGTAACACATATTTTATGAAAAAGAGGATAAATAAATATACAAGGTATGATGTAGCACGTAATGAAAGTAGTTTGTTAGATTATGTATTGATGGATAAAAGGTTGATGGGTAGGCTCCAGGATGTACATGTTTATAGAGGGGTAACTGATATATCGGATCATTATTTAGTTGTAGCTACAGTTAGAGTAAGAGGTAGATGGGAAAAGAGGAAGGTGGCAACAACAAGTAAGAGGGAGGTGAAAGTGTATAAACTAAGGGAGGAGGAAGTTCGGGCGAGATATAAGCGACTATTGGCAGAAAGGTGGGCTAGTGCAAAGATGAGTAGTGGGGGGGGTTGAAGAGGGTTGGAATATTTTTAAAAATGCAGTATTGGAATGTGGGGCAGAAGTTTGTGGTTATAGGAGGGTGGGGGCAGGAGGAAAGAGGAGTGATTGGTGGAATGATGAAGTAAAGGGTGTGATAAAAGAGAAAAAGGTAGCTTACGAGAGGTTTTTACAAAGCAGAAGTGTTATAAGAAGAGCAGAGTATATGGAGAGTAAAAGAAAGGTGAAGAGAGTGGTGAGAGAGTGCAAAAGGAGAGCAGATGAAAGAGTGGGAGAGGCACTGTCAAGAAATTTTAATGAAAATAAGAAAAAATTTTGGAGTGAGTTAAACAAGTTAAGAAAGCCTAGGGAAAGTATGGATTTGTCAGTTAAAAACAGAGTAGGGGAGTTAGTAGATGGGGAGATGGAGGTATTGGGTAGATGGCGAGAATATTTTGAGGAACTTTTAAATGTTAAGGAAGAAAGGGAGGCGGTAATTTCATGCACTGGCCAGGGAGGTATACCATCTTTTAGGAGTGAAGAAGAGCAGAATGTAAGTGTGGTGGAGGTACGTGAGGCATTACGTAGAATGAAAGGGGGTAAAGCAGCTGGAACTGATGGGATCATGACAGAAATGTTAAAAGCAGGGGGGGATATAGTGTTGGAGTGGTTGGTACTTTTGTTTAATAAATGTATGAAAGAGGGGAAGGTACCTAGGGATTGGCGGAGAGCATGTATAGTCCCTTTATATAAAGGGAAAGGGGACAAAAGAGATTGTAAAAATTATAGAGGAATAAGTTTACTGAGTATACCAGGAAAAGTATACGGTAGGGTTATAATTGAAAGAATTAGAGGTAAGACAGAATGTAGAATTGCGGACGAGCAAGGAGGCTTCAGAGTGGGTAGGGGATGTGTAGATCAAGTGTTTACATTGAAGCATATATGTGAACAGTATTTAGATAAAGGTAGGGAAGTTTTTATTGCATTTATGGATTTAGAAAAGGCATATGATAGAGTGGATAGAGGAGCAATGTGGCAGATGTTGCAAGTATATGGAATAGGTGGTAAGTTACTAAATGCTGTAAAGAGCTTTTATGAGGATAGTGAGGCTCAGGTTAGGGTGTGTAGAAGAGAGGGAGAATACTTCCCGGTAAAAGTAGGTCTTAGACAGGGATGTGTAATGTCACCATGGGTGTTTAATATATTTATAGATAGGGTTGTAAAAGAAGTAAATGCTAGGGTGTTCGGGAGAGGGGTGGGATTAAATTATGGGGAATCAAATTCAAAATGGGAATTGACACAGTTACTTTTTGCTGATGATACTGTGCTTATGGGAGATTCTAAAGAAAAATTGCAAAGGTTAGTGGATGAGTTTGAGAATGTGTGTAAAGGTAGAAAGTTGAAAGTGAACATAGAAAAGAGTAAGGTGATGAGGGTATCAAATGATTTAGATAAAGAAAAATTGGATATCAAATTGGGGAGGAGGAGTATGGAAGAAGTGAATGTTTTCAGATACTTAGGAGTTGACGTGTCGGCGGATGGATTTATGAAGGATGAGGTTAATCATAGAATTGATGAGGGAAAAAAGGTGAGTGGTGCGTTGAGGTATATGTGGAGTCAAAAAACGTTATCTATGGAGGCAAAGAAGGGAATGTATGAAAGTATAGTAGTACCAACACTCTTATATGGTTGTGAAGCTTGGGTGGTAAATGCAGCAGCGAGGAGACGGTTGGAGGCAGTGGAGATATCCTGTCTAAGGGCAATGTGTGGTGTAAATATTATGCAGAAAATTCGGAGTGTGGAAATTAGGAGAAGGTGTGGAGTTAATAAAAGCATTAGTCAGAGGGCAGAAGAGGGGTTGTTGAGGTGGTTTGGTCATTTAGAGAGAATGGATCAAAGTAGAATGACATGGAAAGCATATAAATCTATAGGGGAAGGAAAGAGGGGTAGGGGTCGTCCTCGAAAGGGTTGGAAAGAGGGGGTAAAGGAGGTTTTGTGGGTGAGGGGCTTGGACTTCCAGCAAGCGTGCATGAGCGTGTTAGATAGGAGTGAATGGAGACGAATGATACTTGGGACCTGACGATCTGTTGGAGTGTGAGCAGGGTAATATTTAGTGAAGGGATTCAGGGAAACCGGTTATTTTCATATAGTCGGACTTGAGTCCTGGAAATGGGAAGTACAATGCCTGCACTTTAAAGGAGGGGTTTGGGATATTGGCAGTTTGGAGGGATATGTTGTGTATCTCTATACGTATATGCTTCTAAACTGTTGTATTCTGAGCACCTCTGCAAAAGCAGTGATAATGTGTGAGTGTGGTGAAAGTGTTGAATGATGATGAAAGTATTTTCTTTTTGGGGATTTTCTTTCTTTTTTTTTGGGTCACCCTGCCTCGGTGGGAGACGACCGACTTGTTGAATATATATATATATATATATATATATATATATATATATATATATATATATATATATATATATATATATATATATATACATATATATATATTATATATGTATATATATATATATATATATATATATATATATATATATATATATATATATATATATATATATATATATATATATATATATATATATATTATGCTGGGGATCATTTTTTTAAAACTCACAGACATGAATACATTAGCATAATGTATCAAAGATTATGGATCTTCTCCAGCTCCTCTGATGCTAATCGTGGGCCCAGTATGCACCATCCATTTCCTCTTTGGATGGCCACGCAGAGGCGCTGGAACATGAAAATGGACGCTCTCGGTTCCCTAGTGGTGTCAATGAGTCTGGAACCCAGTTCCTTTTGGAAATTTGTGGCACTCTTTTCCCCATGATCCCAGGGTCTCCAATCCCACAGGGACAAAATGAAACTGATGGCTTATGTTTCTGTACTTGCTGATCTTATACTCCTCCCAGTGATATGAAGCGCCTCCTTGTTGCCGAACGCTGTGACGGATGTAGGCATCAGTCACAGCTGACATGCAGGTATTGTTCCGTGCTAAAAGTCTGCTGTTCTTCCAAGGATAAATGGTGATCCCATAATCCCGTTTTGTGGGATTGTGAGTACTGTTGGTTGCTAGGGATCGGGGCTCTCTCGGACTGGGCATCCACATGAAACAAGGCTCCTCTTTATGATGTCGTTGACTTCACTGTGTGTTGAGTGCCAGCACTTGGTTCTGGAGCACTTTAGGCCATGTAGAACATATTGATCGTCTTCTGCATCACAGCAAATACACCTATATTCCATTTGAAATGGGGCAGTGAGGATCTGTGGGTCGAGGCGTGCTCCCATTGCCAAAATGGGAACTGTATATATGAAGTCTCTAGAGTGATGTGCGCTCACAGCTCACACTTCAAGTGCAAAATGTGGGACCCATAGCCTAGAAGTGGATAAAAAGGCTTCGAGGAAGAATATTTGCATTTCTTCGTGAAGCCATTTGAATATTCCACTTCCCTACTACCCCATCTTTTCATTTTTTACCAATAGTTATATTTTGTTACATAATATTTTACACAAGATTTTAATATCCATTGCTGATACAAAGACTGCATATACAGTACACGAGGCTACAGGGATGCAGAAATCTCATCCAGGTCCTCAGAGCTGGGACGCGTTCCCGGTTGTGTTTGTGTGCTTGTGTGTGTGTGTGTGTGTGTGTGTGTGTGTGTGTGTGTGTGTGTGTGTGTGTGTGTGTGCGTGTGTGTGTGTGTGTGTGTGTGTGTTTGTGTGTGTGTGTTTGTGTGTGTGTGTTTGTGTGTGTGTTTGTGTGTGAGTGTGTGTATTCACCTAATTGTGGTTGTAGGGGTCGAGTCATAGCTCCCGGGTCCGCCTCTTCACTGGTCGATACTAGGTCCACACTCTTTCCTTGCTCCATGAGCTTTATCGTACCTCTTCTTAAAGCAATGTATGAATCTTGCCTCCATTACCTCACTCCAGATTGTTCCACTTCCTGACAACTCTGTGACTGAATAAATACTTCCTAACATCCCTGTGCCTCATCAGAGTCTTCAACTTCCAATTGTGATCCCTTGTTGCTGTGTCCCAATTCAGAAGCATCCTGTCCCTGTCCATCTTGTCGATTCCGCTCAGTATTTTATATGTCGTTATCATGTCCCCCCTATCTCTCCTGTCCTCCAGTGTCATCAGGTAGATTTCCCTTAATCTCTCCTCGTAGGATATACCCCTTGGCTCCGGGTCTAGTCTTGCTCGAAACCTTTGTACTTTCTTTTCTTGACGTCCTTGACCAGGTGTGGGTTCCAAACGAGTCTGCATGTTCCAGTATGGGCCTGACATACACTGTGTACAGAGTCTTGAACGAGTCGTTACTAAGACTTCGAAACACTGTTCTTAGGTTTGCCAGGCGGCCATATGCTGCAGCAGTTATTTGGTTGATGTGCGCCTCCAGAGATGTGCTCATTATTATGCTCATCCCAAGAGCCTTTTTCTTGAGTGATGTCTGCAGTGTTTTGTGAATAAAAAATGAAATAATGACACTTTTCGGATAATTAGTGAATGCCTTCTTCGAATGCCTTTAGTTTCTTGAAACAGAGAGGTTGAAAGTGCAATTTTTGAATGGCTTCAAACTAAAAGCGCTGGATTATTTTAGAATATTGTTCTGTTTGTGATAACTAGAGCATTCTTGGCCTAATTAGCTTTAAACTTTCGAAGATAGTGTTTCTCTCTAAGGGAAAAGTTCGAAATGGTTTCGAGCTGTATAGATGCCGAGTTACCATTTTTTTTTAAGAAATTAAGATATTAGTTTGCCTGGGATAACTTGTGAATGTTTCTTCTGGTTGGCAATATATTTTCATTGCTGATATTAAACTTTAATTACATTCTTCACTATTCCCTTTGCGTATGTTGAGGATGAGGAGGAACTTTATGACATATGTACATACTTATTATTTTCAATGTATAGAGTCTGATTTCAGAGAAGTTCCAACAAATTTTATGAAAACAAAGTTTCCAATAACGTGATCTTTGCTAAATAGGTTAAGTCGGCAGGTTCTAACTATGAAACACACGTCATACTCCTCACACTATGCCACCTATTACCTCTCACCTCTGAAGAAAACTCAAGCTGAAGAACAAGCTTTTATTCGGACAAGGTTTCACTCTGTGTAGAGCGAAACTTTGTCCTAATAAAAGCTTTTAGTAGCATGTATATATTTTGTTCACGTTTGTCTTCAGTACGCCATTTGAATCTTTCCCTCTCACCTGTTGTACATGAGGACGTCAGGTGTCCACAGGTATTTCGGCGGAATCCTGAGGTCCGCTACGCCCCCGTAGTCGGATTCGTTCCACATCAGGTTTTGGTCCGTCCATTCCTGCAACACAACAGCCAATTAGAGAGGCTCTTCCACGCACCCATATCTCACACTTTTCATTTATAACAAAAATACAAGACAGCTATATTTTTATTTATTTGAAACACATATTTATGCAAGAGAATTAGTTAATATGTTCATTCCTAAGCAACTTTTTGCGTTAATTATATTAAGAAGAACCAGTTTGCTTGTTAATTTCATGCTTGTTAATTTTATTAGCAAGTGGTAATTAGCTTATTCAGTTCAATACAACTATTCTGTCTCTTTATTATATCCAGGATATCTAACTGTGTTTGATTTATATGGAAGAGCCATTTAGTGTGTGTCACCACCCTGGTGAGTATGTTAGTTTATTCCCTGTAGAAGGACAGCATTACTGTCAATTCTGAGCGGGACAATCAAACCATCTGTTTATTGCACTCTAAAGAATCAGTAAGTCTGTTTATTTGATGTAGAACAAGTTTACTCTTCTAGGTAAAACACACACATACACACACATACACACACACACACACACACACACACACACACACAAACATACTACACTTTAAAATTATCATGTCAACTGTTACGTTGAAGTATTTCTGCAGTCAAATAGGTCATTAGGGAAGTATTTTAACTGTAAGCTAACATTAACAATATTGCAATCCTTAAGCAAAGGCATGTACTTTTAGAAAATTGCATATACAATTGAGTATAATGTATATATAATTTTGGGTTCACCTCTGGTGTAAATTGTGGGACCCATAGCCTCGGAGAAGTGGATAAAAAGGCTTCAAGGAAGAATATTTGGATTTCTTCCTGAAGCCGTTTGAATATTCCACTTCCCCTACCACCCCATCTTTTCATTACTACTTATCAATAGGTATATTTTATTACATAATATGGTACAGAAGATTTAAAAGAAACATTGCTGATGCAAAGATGGCGTATACAGTACATGAGATGTGAGAGATACATGTTTAGTACATATTGTTACGTGTTTGTCACTGATTATAATGCAAAAATCTCATCCAGTTCTTCAGGACTGGGGCGCGTGCCCAAAATGCATTAGGCGTTACCCTTCTGAACAGCCGCAGTAAGTCGCTGGAACAGAAAACTAGCTGCCCTGGGATCCCTCTAGTTACCCTGATGAGTCTTTTGCCTAGCTACTAAATTAAGGAACTTGGATGCACTCTTTCCCCATGAGCCAAGGGTCTCTGAGCCTGTGGGAACAAGCATATAATGATGGACAAGTTCTCCATATTTTCTAGACTTTTGGGACTCCCTGAAGCTGGCGGCTGCCCCTTCTTCCTCCCAAGTGTATTGGAGATAGGTATCAGCCAAGGCAGATGCACATGTGTAGTCCTACACCTCCTGCTTACCGTGTGTCCTGGCTTAAACGGTGATACCATCTGGAGGCTACTGGCTGCCATCAGATCTGCATAGTTGGGGTGGCTCAGTTACTACTGGGCATCCGGCTGTTGTGAGGCTCCTTTTAATAATGTTATTAACCTCCTCATGTCTTGCAATCTTTCCCTCGAATTTACGGCACACAAGACCATGGTACCCGAGTCGATCTGCTGCTTCACTGCCACAAATACACCTGTGTTCGGCGAGAATAGGGGTGGCAAGTCGAAGGGCAACACCAATGCGGATGGTCTGTTGGTTGAGGCGTGTGCCAAGGCGGGATTTGGGAACAGCCACCAGAAAGTCCCCTGCATGAGGAGCTCTCACTGCCAGGAGGCGGGCTCTATCCTCTCCTGATACACACTGAAGCAGTATTGAGGCTATATTCTCCACTACTGAGCCATCCCAGTGCGACTGTTTGTAGTTGTTGGGGGGAGCAGGTGTGGTTTCAGAGCCCGTTAGATTATCCCAGATCATGGCTCCGTCAATGAATTTTTGGTTCTGGACTCCAATCTTGTCCCTAAGATGTTCAGGGAGAATCGCTGCTACAAGCCCTCTGGATGCAACGCATGAGGACAGAAAAGCAGGTAGCGCAATCAGTGACGACTTACGGACATCAATGCCTCCTAGTCTGACTTTAAGTGTAGCTTGGTTCCACTGCCTGTCTTCTAGAACAAGGTTAAGTACTTTCGTAAAAATCTGATTCAGGATACTGTCATATTCGTGCAGTACAGGATTATCATATGAAGGTGCACATCTTAGGAAATATGTCAACCTGGGCAGACTCAAGCACTTTGTGAGAAGGTACAAGGCATCGTGGGTGTCAAGATTGCCTGTTCGGTGTTCAGTTCTCCTCAACTCTTGAAATTTCTTCCTAAGAATTGTGTCAATGGCATCGCTTCCCAGCGGTGCTCTAAGCAAGACGCTGTTTGTTGGGGCAATGACTGATGCTCCTGGTAGTTTGGATCTCACTGTTTATCACTTGTTGACTAACTGAGATGATTTCACATTTGGATGGATTCAGGATGAGACCCATTTCCTGTCCCCGTGTCATCACCTGTGTAAGATCATCTAGGAGGGACTCCTTTGCACCTGCTATCATCAACCAGGAACCAGATGTTTAGCTCACTAGTCAATCTGACTGTGATTTCCCTAACCGCTATACAGAAGAGAAATGGTATGAGAGGATCCCCTTGCTGGACGCCCTCTGATGATGTGATTTCATGCTCTCCAAACAGGAGCATTGATTCCTTGCTATATCCAGCTGAAACGCAAGGGAAGAGACCAAGGAAATGTTCTTGTACCGCTGCTAATACCACGTCTCTTTTCAGGAGATTAAATGCATTCTTGAAATCTAATTTTACCACTGCATTGTCCTCAGGAAGGGTGTTGCTATACACCCTTGTTGCATGAACCGCTGCTTCACTTCCTTGGGAGACCAAAAAGCCAAGCTGGTTTTGGTGAAGAATCATGGCCGCCTCTGCACGAATTTTTCAGACAGCAGCTTTGGAAACGAGGCGGCGAGAAGTGTTGCCCACTGCAATTGGCCTAATTTATCCATCCTTCTTTTTAACGGCACTAAGTGATACGCTAAAAAAGGAAGATTTAATTTCATCAAGAATGAAACCAGCCAAGGAATTGTTGATGAGCCTTGTGATCTCTGAAAGCAGTATCTCTCTAATCTTCCTGATAACTGGATTAACCATTTCCTTTAAATGCTATGGCCTTATTCCAGTGTAATCCCCAGCAGAGCCGGACTGGAACGACATTATTGCTTTGTAATTGTCCGAGTCATTCACAATCAATGGTTCCACAGTGGGGACAGAGGTGTTGGAACTGTTGGTGCCCCTGGTTTCCCCAGCAGGGTGCTTTCCTCTAGGTCAGTGGTTCCCAAACTGGGGGTAAATTACCCCCTGGGGGTAATTTAACCATTTTTGGGGGGTAATGGAGGGGTGACAGAAAAAAAGTTATGAATTCTGAAAATCAAGAAAACAATGCGGTACCCGGTATGAGGATTATTGTTAACTTTGTCTTAGTATATAAAGTTGTAAAGTAAACCTATTATAAGTAAGTAATAAAGTTAAACCAAATAAGAATAAACATCAAAAACTAATATACAGTATTAGAAAAGAAGAAATATATAGCTAAGTGTGTGGAAACCCAAAAGTATTTTGACAAGTATGCTTCAGGACAAAAGTCACTCAGTAGCCCAGATCGACCTGTCCAGTACGCGTCACTCACTTCCTGAGGCTGCCTCTATTTCACACTGTCAGTTTATCTGTGAGCATCAGCCGAGGTAGACATAAGCTGGTATGAATGTGTACTGCCCTGTGCAGTATATAGTTAGTATTTACCCACTGTTACTGTGAATTTGTAGCTATTATTAATTTTATATATAATGTATGTGTGGTTCTTACGTTTTCAATGGTTTTGCTAGGATTAGCAGAGTATGCGAGGCTGTATACGTTCACGTTTAGCCATATATATCAATAATAACAACATTTTGTGAAAGGGGTAACGTGCTTTATGTGGCATGTTAAATTGGGTAACAAGCTGAAAAAGTTTGGGAACCACTGCTCTAGGTGCTTCAGCAGTGTCAGCATCTCTGGGGGCAAATGCATCTTCACTGGTAGTAATTCTGATTGCCCCCCACTGTGTTGCCCTCTTCAATTTTCTTGTTCACCTGGACTCTGATTTTATCACTGTCAGTGGAGTTAGTGGGGGTAGCCTCTTTTCCCTTCTTTCCAGCACAGCTAAGCAGACAATGCCAAAAAGAAGCAAGTTGTGCCATGCCTTGATGTTTGGTGAAACATTTAGGATTGTGGAACCATCGTTTATTTTTTTTTAAGAGGCCTGTAAGTTTCCTAGCTGCATATGTATGGGCTGCTTTGGGAATATGTGTGAGTGTCCTGGTACCTGCGGCTTTAATTGCTTTCAAGATATTTGATGAGATGAGATCTGTTGTAGTGGGTTCAGGTGCCTGAAGTGGCTCTGGATCATCACTTGCAACAGGAGAACATCCTGAACCAGGACAACTACCGTGTTTGCAGAGGAAAGCATTAGAGTAGAGACAACGAAGCTGTTAACCCGACCGACACTTGCCTCTCCTAGTATTGCCAGCCGTGCATTTTCCATTGCTGCTAGCTTCTTCCTGACTTGCATCCATCTGGCTAGCTAGACTGTAGGAGTGGAGTGCGACACGCTGGGTTGGTATAGTGCATGGAAGGTAGTGACCTTAACCATATGGTAATTTGACACATATGTAACAATTGGGTGTCTAATTATCAACTTGCCGCTTCTCTGAACCATTTATCTAACTTGACTATATATATATATATATATATATATATATATATATATATATATATATATATATATATATATATATATATATATATATGCAAAACAACCACGCTTGGTTTGCGATATTTGCTTTATACATAATAATACTGTATCAACGAAACGAATGGTATTGATCAATAACAACACTGCACTAGCCAAGGATACGAACCCATGCTATTTTGGCCCGCCTCATTGTAAGCGAAAACGCATGACGCTTTAGACCACTAGACCACACAATCCTTAACAATGGCGCATCCAGTCAAGCTAGATGTTGTACCCACCATCGAAGGACATACGGTGGAGTGGACGCCTTTGAGCTAATTTTCATTCTACTCCCTGTTTGTGTACTAGCTCAACAAGCAGTATATTATAATATTGTACCCACAGAACAAGAGGTATTGTTCAATAACAACACTGCACTAGCCAAGGAGTCGAACCCACCGTATGTCCTTCGATGGCAGGTACACCATCTAGCTTGGATGGATGCGCCTTTGTTAAGGATTTTGTGGTCAAGTGGTGTAAAGTGTCAAGTGTTTTCCCTTACCATGAGGCGGGCCAAAACAGCATGAGTTCGACTCCTTGGCTAGTGCAATGAGAAGTCACGAAAGCGCTTGGAATTCTGCTTTTCTTTCACAGTGGATATTTTGCATATTATTATTTTTTTTTATTATCACACTGGCCGATTCCCACCAAGGCAGGGTGGCCAGAAAAAGAAAAACTTTCACCATCATTCACTCCATCACTGTCTTGCCAGAAGGGTGCTTTACACTACAGTTTTTAAACTGCAACATTAACACCCCTCCTTCAGAGTGCAGGCACTGTACTTCCCATCTCCAGGACTCAAGTCCGGCCTGCCGGTTTCCCTGAACCCCTTCATAAATGTTACTTTGCTCACACTCCAACAGCACGTCAAGTATTAAAAACCATTTGTCTCCATTCACTCCTATCAAACACGCTCACGCATGCCTGCTGGAAGTCCAAGCCCCTTGCACACAAAATCTCCTTTACCCCCTCTCTCCAACCTTTCCTAGGCCGACCCCTACCCCGCCTTCCTTCCACTACAGACTGATACACTCTTGAAGTCATTCTGTTTCGCTCCATTCTCTCTACATGTCCGAACCACCTCAACAACCCTTCCTCAGCCCTCTGGACAACAGTTTTGGTAATCCCGCACCTCCTCCTAACTTCCAAACTACGAATTCTCTGCATTATATTCACACCACACATTGCCCTCAGACATGACATCTCCACTGCCTCCAGCCTTCTCCTCGCTGCAACATTCATCACCCATGCTTCACACCCATATAAGAGCGTTGGTAAAACTATACTCTCATACATTCCCCTCTTTGCCTCCAAGGACAAAGTTCTTTGTCTCCACAGACTCCTAAGTGCACCACTCACTCTTTTCCCCTCATCAATTCTATGATTCACCTCATCTTTCATAGACCCATCCGCTGACACGTCCACTCCCAAATATCTGAATACATTCACCTCCTCCATACTCTCTCCCTCCAATCTGATATTCAATCTTTCATCACCTAATCTTTTTGTTATCCTCATAACCTTACTCTTTCCTGTATTCACCTTTAATTTTCTTCTTTTGCACACCCTACCAAATTCATCCACCAATCTCTGCAACTTCTCTTCAGAATCTCCCAAGAGCACAGTGTCATCAGCAAAGAGCAGCTGTGACAACTCCCACTTTGTGTGTGATTCTTTATCTTTTAACTCCACACCTCTTGCCAAGACCCTCGCATTTACTTCTCTTACAACCCCATCTATAAATATATTAAACAACCACGGTGACATCACACATCCTTGTCTAAGCCCTACTTTTACTGGGAAAAAATTTCCCTCTTTCCTACATACTCTAACTTGAGCCTCACTATCCTCGTAAAAACTCTTCACTGCTTTTGCATATATATGTACATATGCCAACAATCGCAGACGGGTAATCTTAACTATGCAGGACACGCCACGGGGGAAGAGGGGGTGGAAATCTCAAGTACTTTCACACTTCTCAGGGTAACCGTGGCCGGTGACACCTACGCTACTCTGAGACCCCTCTCCCTGCTTAGGTTACTCCCTTGCAATATTGCACAGCTCCTGATGATGCACTGAGAAGTGTGAAAGTACTTGAGCTAAAGATTTCCCCCACCCTTCCCGTGGCTTGTCCTGCATATGTATATACGTATATGTATGCATGTATATATATATATATATATATATATGTCGTGCCAAATAACCACACACGAGAAAGTGGGTCCCATTAATAGCTGCCACGTTACGCTCCTTTAGGCTACTATTACAATATCAGCACTTGTAGACTTTTTCTAATGCTATTGTATTCAACCTTTCTGGCTATGAGTACTGGTATGCCTGGGTGCATTTCCTGCTCCCTTCTCTCTGCTTCTCCCGAACTCCAGTGAAGACGTCCCCTTGGAATCGCATTGACTTACATATCCTCCTCTTTTCTGCAACTTTGCTTGCTCCTGATGATGTGTTTCTTGAAGCACGAGAGGCCTAGAGCTATCATTCTACTCCTCTTGTGGTTGTTTTGCATCCTGTATCGCTTGGTTTGCGATATTTTCATAATACATACACACAAAGACACACACACAAACACACACACACACACACACACACACACACACACACACACACACACACACACACACACACACACACACAAATAAAAAAAATGGTGGGGACTCGCTGGAACCAAGGATCAGATGAGAATGGTTCTGGTAGGGAGGAGTGGATGGAGGAGCAGTGGAAAAGGATGGAACAAGAGTGGGAGAGAAAATTAGGAGAGCTTTCTGAAAAAATGGAGAAAGAGCTCTCTGTGAAATTGGAAAAGAGGTTGGAGAAGGAGACAAAGAATTGGGAGGCACAAGTCGAAACTTCAGTAGCCAAGATTAGGGTCCTAGAAGTTGAGATAAATAGGCTGAAGCGAGTTACAGGGGCAGTGACCAGAGAAGACACAGCATATGAAGCTGCGAGGCCGAACAGGAAGGAAGGAATTGTGAATTATGCTAAGGTCATATCAGCCTGCCAAGGAGGGCCAAGGAGTGAAAGGGAAGAATAGCTGGGTGCAGATGGAGAGGGTGATAGGTCGAATGCTGAGGCACAACCATGCTATCAAGAGCCACTGGAAAAATCAAGGGACAAACTGACCACATACAGGCAGGATCCAGAGTCACAGAGGGTGAGGCAATGGGAGGAGGAAAGGGCAAAATCAGTGTTTATCCATGGGCTTCAGGAGAGAGAGGAAAGGAAACACACTGAAAGGCAGCAGGAAGAAAGAAAGGAGATTGAGAAAATCATCACGGAAATAGGTGAAGAGATGGACGAGATTGTAAATTTTCAGAGAATAGGGGGGTACTCGAAGGGGAGAAACCGACCAATCAAGCTGATTCTCAGGACGGAAACAGTGCGGAACAGGATCCTCCAAGAGAAACCACGATTGAAATACTCAGAAGAGTACAAGAGGGTGTTCCTACACAGAGACAGAACACAAACAGAACGACAACAGCTGAGGGAGAGGACAAAAAAGCGAAAGGAGCTAGGAAAAGAGACAAGGATGGAACCAGCAGAGGTCAGTCAGAGCAGAACATAACAGCAAGGGCAAGCACACACACAACTATTCTCAGAACCATACAACCTATCACACCATCCCAACACACACTACAATCCATACCCACAGCTTCCACCCAACACCGAGCTATAGAATCCCACAGTATGCTACCAGGTCTCCCACCCTCACAGGCCCCCCAAACCACAGTGTTGGAAAGGAATCTGAAGGTATGGCTCACAAACGCTGATGGAATAACAAATAAGTGGGAGGAGTGGCATGAAAGAGTCAAAGAGGCATCACCGGACATCATAGCTCTCACAGAAACCAAGCTTACAGGTATGATAACAGATGCCATCTTTCCAATGGGATACCAAATCCTGAGGAAAGACAGAGGGAACAGGGGGGGGGGTGGAGGAGTGGCATTGCTGATCAAAAATCGCTGGAGTTTTGATGAGCTGGAGAGAGGAGACAGCGGAGAAGAAAGTGATTACATAGCGGGAACGCTTCACTCTGGAGGTCCCAAGGTGGTAATAGCAGTGATGTATAACCCACCACAGAACAGCAGGTGGCCAAGGCAAGAGTACGACGAGAGCAATAGAGCGATAGTTGACACACTGGCTACAGTGGCCAGAAGAGCTCATGCATGCAGGGCAAAGCTCCTGATCATGGGTGACTTTAACCACAACGAGATCGATTGGGAGAACTTGGACCCGCCAAGATACATGGAGGGCTAAGATGATGGAGGTGGTATTGGAAAACTTCATGTACCAACACGTAAGGGACAGTACAAGAGAGAGAGGAGAGGATGAACCAGCAAGGCTGGACTTAGTATTCACCTTGAGTAGTGCAGATATCGAGGACATCACATATGAAAGACCCCTTGGGGCCAGTGACCATGTGGTTTTGAGCTTCGAATACACAGTAGAGCTACAAGTGGAGGGAGAAGCAGGAAGGCCAGGATGAATGAAGACAAACTACAAGAAAGAGGACTACACAGGAATGAGGAACTTCCTGAATGGGGTTCAGTGGGAGAGAGAACTGGCAGGGAAGCCAGTTAATGAGATGATGGAATATGTAGCAACAAAATGCAAGGAGGCTGAGGAGAGGTTTGTACCCAAGGGTAACAGGAATAATGAAAAAGCCAGGATGAGCCCATGGTTTACCCAAAGGTGCAGGAAGGCAAAAACCAAGTGTGCTAGGGAATGGAAGAAATATTGAAGGCAAAAGACCCAGGAGAATAAGGAGAGCAGTCATAGAGCCAGAAACGAATATGCACAGATAAGAAGGGAGGCCCAAAGACAATATGAAAATGACATAGCAGCGAAAGCCAAATCTGACCCGAAACTGTTGTACAGCCACATCAGGAGGAAAACAACAGTCAAGGACCAGGTAATCAGGCTAAGGAAGGAAGGAGGAGAGACAACAAGAAATGACCGTGAAGTATGTGAGGAACTCAACAAGAGATTCAAAGAAGTGTTCACAGAGGAGACAGAAGGGGCTCCAGAAAGACGGAGAGGTGGGGCACACCACCATGTGCTGGACACAGTGCACACAACCGAGGAAGAAGTGAAGAGGCTTCTGAGTGAGCTAGATACCTCAAAGGCGATGGGGCCAGATAACATCTCCCCATGGGTATTGAGAGAGGGAGCAGAGGCGCTATGTGTACCCCTAACAACAATATTCAATACATTTATCGAAACAGGGAGATTGCCTGAGGCATGGAAGACAGCAAATGTAGTCCCAATCTTTAAAAAAGGAGACAGACATGAAGCATTAAACTACAGACCAGTGTCACTGACATGTATAGTATGCAAAATCATGGAGAAGATTATCAGAAGAGTGGTGGAACACCTAGAAAGGAACGATCTCATCAACAGCAGCCAACATGGTTTCAGGGAGGGGAAATCCTGTGTCACAAACCTACTGGAGTTCTATGACATGGTGACAGCAGTAAGATAAGAGCGAGAGGGGTGGGTGGATTGCATATTCTTGGACTGCAAGAAGGCGTTTGACACAGTTCCACACAAGAGATTGGTGCAAAAACTGGAGGACCAAGCAGGGATAACAGGGAAGGCACTACAATGGATCAGGAAATACTTGTCAGGAAGACAGCAGCGAGTCATGGTACGTGGCGAGGTGTCAGAGTGGGCACCTGTGACCAGCGGGGTCCCACAGGGGTCATTCCTAGGACCAGTGCTGTTTCTGGTATTTGTGAACGACATGACGGAAGGAATAGACTCTGAGGTGTCCCTGTTTGCATATGACGTGAAGCTGATGAGAAGAATTCACTCGATCGAAGACCAGGCAGAACTACAAAGGGATCTGGACAGGCTGTAGACCTGGTCCAGCAATTGGCTCCTGGAGTTCAATCCCACCAAGTGCAAAGTCATGGAGATTGGGGAAGGGCAAAGAAGACCGCAGGCGGAGTACAGTCTAGGGGGCCAGAGACTACAAACCTCACTCAAGGAAAAAGATCTTGGGGTGAGTATAACACCAGGCACATCTCCTGAAGCGCACATCAACCAAATAACTGCTGCAGCATATGGGCGCCTAGCAAACCTCAGAACAGCATTCCGACATCTTAATAAGGAGTCATTCAGGACCCTGTACACCGTGTACGTTAGGCCCATATTGGAGTATGCGGCACCAGTTTGGAACCCACACCTAGCCAAGCACGTAAAGAAACTAGAGAAAGTGCAAAGGTTTGCAACAAGACTAGTCCCAGAGCTAAGAGGTATGTCCTACGAGGAGAGGTTAAGGGAAATCAACCTGACGACACTGGATGACAGGAGAGATAGGGTGGACATGATAACGACATACAAAATACTGAGAGGAATTGACAAGGTGGACAAAGACAGGATGTTCCAGAGATTGGACACAGTAACAAGGGGACACAGTTGGAAGTTGAAGACGCAGATGAATCACAGGGATGTTAGGAAGTATTTCTTCAGCCACAGAGTAGTCAGTAAGTGGAATAGTTTGGGAAGCGATGTAGTGGAGGCAGGATCCATACATAGCTTTAAGCAGAGGTATGATAAAGCTCACGGCTCAGGGAGAGTGACCTAGTAGCGATCAGTGAAGAGGCGGGGCCAGGAGCTCGGACTCGACCCCCGCAACCTCAACTAGGTGAGTCAACTAGTTGAGTACACACACACACACACACACACACACACACACACACACACACACACACACACACACACACACACACACACACACACACACACATCTCCCCTAACCCTTCTGGCGACGCTGGAGGACAGGAGGGTTAGGGGAGACACGATAATGACATACAAAATACTGCGTGGAATAGACAAGGTGGACAGAGACAGGATGTTCCAGAGAGGCTGTAATTGTTTTACATGATGGTAGGATTAATGGAGTGTTTTTTCTGTCTCATACACATGCAAGATTTCAGATATGTCTTGTTATTTCTACTTACACTTAGGTCACATGCCTGTGAAGCTTATATATACAGCCTCTGGGTTTTCTTCTATTTTCTTACCAGTTCTTGTTCTTGTTTATTTCCTCTTATCTCCATGGCGAAGTGTAACAGAATTCTTCCTCTGTAAGCTATGCGTGTCATAAGAGGCGACTGAAATGCCGGGAGCAAAGGGTTAGTAACCCCTTCTCCTGTATATATTACTAAATGTATAAGGAGAAAGTTTCGTTTTTCCTTTTGGGCCACCCCGCCTCGGTGGGATACGGCCGGTGTGTTGAAAGAAAGAAATATTTATACATTAATCCCACACACACACACACACACACATAGCTTGAGGCAGAGGTACGATAAAGCTCACGGTTCAGGGAGTGTGACCTAGTAGCGACTAGTGAAGAGGCGGGGCCAGGAGCTTGGACTCGACCCCTTGCAACCTCAACTAGGTGAGTACACACACACACACACACACACACACACACACACACACACACACACACACATATATATATATATATATATATATATATATATATATATATATATATATAAAAATATATATGTATATATGTGTGTGTGTGTGTGTGTGTGTGTGTCTGTGTGTGTGTGTGTGTGTGTGTGTGTGTGTGTGTGTGTGTGTGTGTGTGTGTGTGTGTGTGGTGTTAAATAGGTAAAATTGGTCAAGTAGCAAAAACTCATATAAAATTAAGTCCTTTCTTCAGTTTTCTCCTATACGTTTAGAGATATATTTTTTCATTTATGTTAATGTAAAAATTATTAATTTAGTAGCAAAAGATCCTTCCAAAACTTACCTAAGCTTATTATAACAAACGCAGTTTAATTTAGCCTAATTCAAAATTTTAATGATATATCACTAATGTTTCAAACAACTCAGTTTGAGTTGTGTAGTTATAACCTGTGCTTCAGCTTCTCTGAAGCTTCTGAAATATTCTTAGGAACATGGAAAATAGGGTAGCCAGTTACCAGTTATAAAAGTATTCTTCCACTTTAAGGAAGAACCATTAATGCCTTACAAAACTCTTTGTTTAGCATGACTCTTCCTCCATAATACAGGTATTCCTCGACCCATTTACAATTATAAAATAAACACTTTAAATACCATGTAATACCTATAAACACGGAATACGCTAGAACGGGAAAATTAAGACTTGCCTTTTTGCGAAGCTTTTTTTTTTCACTAAGAAGGTGAAATAGAACAGAAAATGATGTGAATATTATGTGTGTGTAGGTGAGTTTTCCTCCCTGAGAACACGGTGCTGTGGCTAATGTCGGATATGAGGATGAGGAACAAGATGGGAGCTAGTACTGTGCGGCGAGAGAAGACCTCCATCGACCGACTTTTCCTGTTATTCCTTTAGCGCGCATTTTGTGCGCTATTACGCCATGGTCACACTTGTCGAAGGCTTTTGCAAAGTCGTATATATTACATCTGCATTCTTTTTGTCTTCTAGTGCATTTAGGACCTTGTCGTAGTGATCCAGTAGTTGAGACAGACAGAGCGACCTGTTCTAAACCCATGTTGCCCTGGGTTGTGTAACTGATGGGTTTCTAGAGTGGTGATCTTGCTTCTTAGGACCCTTTCAAAGATTTTTATGATATGGGATGTTAGTGCTATTGGTCTGTAGTTCTTTGCTGTTGCTTTACTGCCCCCTTTGTGGAGTGGGGCTATGTCTGTTGTTTTTAGTAACTGAGGGACGACCCCCGTGTCCATGCTCCCTCTCCATAGGATGGAAAAGGCTCGTGATAGCAGTTCTTGATGAACACAGAGTTTGAGTCTGGCCCTGGGGCAGAGTGCATGGGCATGTCATTTATCGCCTGTTCGAAGTCATTTGGCGTCAGGATAACATCGGATAGGCTTGTGTTAATCAAATTTTGTGGCTCTCTCATAAAAAATTCATTTTGATCTTCGACTCTCAGTCTGGTTAGCGGCTTGCTAAAAACTGAGTCATATTGGGACTTGAGTGCGGCGAGAGAAGACCTCCGAGAGAGAGGAACAGTGTAAGTGAAGCGAATTACATGCTGATTTATAGAATACTTTTCTTGAGTTATCTCTTTAATTAAAGACAGTGAGGCTTTGTGAGACTTTGAAAAGCAAAGTTCATAGCGATATTTTATTTAGATCATGTTACTATTTTTAAAAAAACCCAAAATCCCCCGAATCTTAACATTTAGTTTTTTTACGTAAATGTTTGCAGTAGGATAATGAGAATATTATCATTTTATTTACACAAGTGAATAAGCAGATTACTTCTGCACATCTAAGGAATTTAAATTTCAACCACCGCAGCAGTTACTGTGGCTCAATACCAAGCAGTTGTATCATCTTTGTCTTGTTCTCAACTAACTCGTAACATTATGAAGACACAATATAGAGAAGAGGATCGTATTTTGACAATGTTTCTATAAAGGTATGAATTAATAAGACTCTACCCAGAGCGAAACGTTATCCCTGTAACAGCTGGTTCTTCATATTGTTTAAACACACACCTATAAACACACTTCTGTGTTTGTTAATCAGATTTTCGACAGCTTACGGATATGGCCTGGCAACGACTGCTAGAATGGTTTGGTGTTCATCCTTGGACAGATCGGTGTTCCCTGATGATTGAATAAGAATTCACAAGAGTATTCTGAAAAGCTTTGAAAGTCAATTTAGATATAGACCAACTCAATGTGAAATTCTCCCAAAGATTCTTAAGACGTGTAAAGTCAGTGTTTACGGTACAAATTTCATTAACAGTAGTATGTACCAGAATATTATCAAATTTAAGTTATTACAACTAAAAGGTGACATTGCGATTAATTTAATTATTCTTGTGATTATAACAAAGAATTCGAGTATTCATTACATGATGGTGTCTCGCATCAAATATAATAAACACAGTATAAATTAGCTTACCCTGTTTAAAAGACATCAGAATAATCGGGAAATGTGACATTATTGCGTCGTGTAGTGGGAAACAAACATTTGAAAAACACTGATGTGTATAATATGAATGGGTGTGTAAATGGTATGGTGATTCTGACGCACAGTGGCAAAGGACGCTTGTGTAAATTCAAGACAATTATTAAAGGAAGCGTTTAGCCAGGAGTGGTTTCTACAGTCCTAAATGATCCCCATGTTGCAATCCATGGTTTATGCCACGGAATATTCATGCTACCTGTGGATCTGGCAGATCCTAAGCAGCCATTTGACATGTCCTCTCCGTGCTAAATACACTGAAAAAATCGTCATAGACACTAGTATATGGTGATCCTATTTTTTTTAATAGCGTAAAATTCTAGCTGTGGTAGGCCAGGTCATCATCTAACAAAGACCCTTATCACGAAACATTGTCATATTTCGAAACTAACTAAAAAAAATACTCCCCCACCACCACCAGATTGATAAAAACGTCAACGATTTGTACGAAAATTACCAAATTCTATTACACTAGTGGTCCTGCTCGCTAAACAAATGGTCAAATACGATGCTTGAAACCTATACATTTAGAGTAGAATACTCTAAATTCGTCATTTTGACCACTGAATGTATTAAATTATATCGTGTGGCTGACCTCTCGAGGACTGTGAATGTTAATTAAATTTGTGGTCCACAACACTTTCTGTCAGTAAGTCTGTGTTATGAAATCTGTGCGAGTGGCGGACTCGTACGGTCATAGCCACGTACTGAAGGAGTAACTCGTGTATATTTTGAGAGCTTCTTCCTCACTCTTCCTAAATTAGCAGCTGTCACCATCATGAGGATCGGAACAGAATCTGATTCCATAATTGAAAATGGGCTCCTGCGTTGTTTTCTGAGTCTCACGATGTCCCTATCTTTTTTTCTTTATCCCCTTGTTCGTTCATTCTTCAGCCTTCTTCATTCCCTTGTCAGAGTTATCCTCGTGTATTGAAGACAGAGGCCAAGCCCTGGGAGATGATGCAGAGGGGGGTCAGAGGGAGAGTGAAGGAGAGCTAAAATTTGTTGGAGGAAAAAATGAGGGTGAAGGAGAAGCTGACGGAGGCACCGGGGAGGTGAAGGAGAGGGAGGAAGAGTTAACGAAGTCAGCGGGGAGGGTGAAAGACAGGAAAGACTTAATAGAAGCAACGGGGAGAGTGGAGGAAAAGGATGAGTTTAGAGAGCCAGCTGGGAGAGAGAGAGAGTGAGAGAGAGAAGAGGAATGAGGCATTAATAGGGGGTTGAAGAGGAGTTAATGAAGGCAGAGGGCATAGAGAAAGATCTACAGGAGAAAGACAAAGAAAACTGGACATGGGTAAAGGTATTAATGGAGGTGGGAGGGGAGAGAGGAGGAAGAGACAAAAGGAAGAAGCGGAAGTGTGAGTGGACTCGATGGAGAGAAAGTGACTGGAGTAAGTGACTGTGATAAGGGGAAGCAAAGAATTTTCTCAGTTAACATCAACAAGAACACAGACACCTTTTACCATCACTTAAATAATTACAGCAGGTACTGGAGTTTTCTTACCCAGGTATGGAATGTTTTCATTCCACAGAAAACGTTTTCTAATATTTTTCGTTGGGTGCAACCCACAACAGTCGGCTAAATAAGAAGTATTTACTTTTTCTACCAGGTGGGAAAGGACAGCAAGAGTGTAAGGAAACTGGCCTTACACCCCTGCTGGCAATTGTGAGTCAAATGTTCTCACCATTGAGCTACGTGGCACTCCGGTGAGAGAGGAATAGACAGAGAGTGAGAGAAGGAAAGAATAGAGGAGAGATGAAGAAGGCGTGACTGATGAAGAGAGAGGGCATAGTGGTGTTTGTGGGAGGGATTGGAATACTGAATAGAAGTGAAGGTCATCCAGATTTTTAATATCCTACCAAAACAGTAATTTGTAATGCTGGGATTTGTGAGCGAGGGATGCGACATATCCAGCTTCATCTTGTCCGGTTGTTGTGCTTCTTAATTATGAAGAAATGGTAATCAGAAAATCCTTAGCTGCTTTTACTCTCTCTCAGTACACTCTATAATCAATCTATCATTCACTATGATGACTTGAAAGTAGATAAGCATACACACGGAACAACTTGCAATTCGAACAGACTATTTAATGTTGCATTAGCCTGACTTAGGCTTGGTTACAAGTACTTCTGAGAGTTTGGCAGATGGACAGATGATGTTCAAACCAAATGCAAAGTATGTCAGCCCTGTGGTCCACTAATTGAGGAATATAGCGATATGTGATATGTCGTGGTATTTAATTAATTAGAATAAAATACCAGACATATTAAGCACATATCCTAAATCCATTTACAGCAAATAAAATAATTGTAGATATAAATGTAGATGAACTCATATTAAACCGTTTGGGGCTTTCTTTCTTGGTCTTTAGTGATCCATATATTCTTGGTCTACCGTCCACAATATGGATAAAAGAAGAACAATAAAACAGTCGGTATTGGCAGCAAAATCTAAATCTTATTATCTCTACCCTTGAAGCTGTGTGGTGGTGTTTATGTATGTGCATATACACTGACTGTTGTGCATCATGTAGTGTGTATACACTGAGACTTTATTTGAAGCCCAGTTTTTAGGATTAAAGTTTTTCCTGGTTGCTGCTAGACAGGATAAATATCGCATTAATGACCCACAGTCAGTCAATAAACTTAAACAGGATAAACACAATCACACCAGTTACACGGTGTGATTGATAAACATTTCAGTAAGTGTTATACTATTCAATCACAAATATTTACGCCACAGGGCCAAGTGTTTAGATGTAGCAGATTTTAAGCTTCTTCAAGAGGCAACTAACCCTCTACAAAAAAAAATTCTTGCGTAATTTGCCTTTAAAAGTCACACAGAGACTCTCTTCAATTATTCAACTACTTCAGGAAACACACTCTGTATTAGCATATAATTGGCCTCACTTACACTCTCCCTCCCCGAGTGGAGTTTTTTCCTTCACTAAACTTAATGGTTATAATGGTGGAGGGGACGAAAGCTCACCTACGCATACCTACTATTATTCACATTATTTTTGTTGCTCATTTCAAGTTTCTTAGAAAATTAAAAAAAAAATGTTTCCGGGTTTTCTTAAGTTCTCCGTTTTAGTCTAGTACATGTTTACATGTATCTCTTTCACTTACGTATTTATTTTTTCATGTAAGTCAAGACATACCAGCTTCTTGGCGGAAGGAATATTTTAAAGCAAAATAGTTAGACTTAAATGGTTTATTTTTGAAGTGGATGAATACTTTTATAACTAGTAATTGGCTTCCCTGCCTTACCATGTTCTCCAGACAGTGGTTACTGAGCAAACATTATAATTTGTACAGTGAAGTCTTCCATGCTAGAGTCCACATGTCACTCGGAAACATTCAGGGAAGACTAATTTAAATTGGGTTTACGCAACAAGGTCGTTTGTCATTCCTTGCAATATTTTGTTAATGTATGAAAACTTTTACGTTATTGTTATTTTTATTGTAAAATAAAAAATATTTTTATTAAAAAATAATATCATAATTCCTTTAAATGCTATGTTATTACTTACATGTACTCAATGAAAAGGTTCCTATATTGCTTTCTCTGGCTCTCAACAATTTTTTTTTTAATTTATTTAAAATACACTAAATTACAACAATGGACCCATCGATACCATGCCTAACCCTTCTAGGGTAGGGTAGGTGCCTGAGTCCGAGCCTTTAGCTTATAAGACTATCATTCCCATTAGCCCCCTTGGGGCGGGGATGGCAGACCAGAGAGGCCTAGCTTGTGGCTAGGCCTGGGGACAGTTGGTCCCAAAGATGAGGAGGTATTTGTGCCTCCTCCCATGGGAGACTTAGGTCTCAGACATTCCCTAAAGAGGGAGCCAAGGCCGGGCCACCACTTGGAAAAGGCCCGGGCCGGGAGAATACCGGCGAATCTTTAACAATAATAATAATAATAACAATGGACCCTGTAACCAAGGGTGAAATACAATTAAAACATAAAACATACAATGTTGCACCATACCGGCATACACAGATTACCTATAACCCAATACATGTGGCAGACAAAAGCTAACAGATACACACTAAGTATACATATAACTGAACATAGGTTATAGAAGAATCACCTACACCAAAAATACAATACATTAATATACACACCCCTAACCATATTATGAACTTTGCCTTTGAACAGCACATACTATACATGTACCTATATGGCGAGGTGCACAAAGAAAAAGGTACAGTGTATGTGGTACTAACCAGTAACTTGGCCTGACACTACATCAGGTCATAAACATAACTAGAGCAATTTAATAAGTACATACATGATGCGTGCATCTGTTAAAACCATTAAAGAACATAATGCCGTATAGTGACTTATACCGGCCTTTCCCACTTCCCTAAACAGATTACAAACTCTTACCTAATAATGGATTATTTCCCCTCCTACACACTATACCAAAACGACACAACGGATATATCATACATTCCCCAATATACCTAAAACATAGGTATGTTATACCACAAGAATACAAATGCATACCCAGTCATACAATTATAAACCCGACATGTATCCAACCACGCCCTCACCTTGCATATTAATTAATTTTATCCCTCTCAACATGATCTCAATCATGTTACTCCCTCCCACCCCCCTCCCTCCTATACCCACCCCTCTGGACATCCCCATATTGTTGCATAAGCCAGGATCACAAGATGTGTTGGACTTTCCATAATATTATTAACAGAACCCTAAGTACCATGATATCATACCTGAATTAGTTTACAATGGGAGTCAAATCCTATCGTTTTTGCTGTCCCATGCAGCGTTCTCAGACTTCTATTATACGCTACTACAAAGGGCCTTCTTCAGAAGGCATTAATTGACAAATATTAATTGACACAAAGAACGCATGAACTCAGCACTCCCATGCACATCCCAATTACACACAATCCTTCTCACTTGCACCTATCACTCACCCACACACATGCACGCCAAACCTCCTCCCACTAACATCTATCGTTTGGCAAGCCCGTTTGGCACCCCCGCCTTTTATCACACGCTTTACACGACAATCTAAACCCACTTCCCCCCCACACACAACTCTAGCAACTCCCCAACAGTGATACACCTGTAACCCTCAGTGAAAACTCCCTCCCATCTCCTCCCATAAATTTCCCGATTCCTATTCATTGTCCTACAAAAAGTCCTCGCTAAAACTCGTTTCCTCACCTCCCCATTATCCATCCCTCTCATTCCCCACGATATGTACACGAAATCCACCATTATATAAGCGACTCCCCGTGCTACATTCTCCCCCCCCCTTATATCAAGGCTTAGTGCTCTCAACACCTACACCCCAGTTCCTCCTATCCTCCTGACCACTTTCCCCAGCCATTCCCTCACACTCCCCAAATAATCGCAAAAGTATACCACGTGATAGGCTGTCTCCAACTCCCCACATAACCCACACCAACCCTCCTCTACGACACGTCTATTTCTGAGGACTGATCCAGTAGGCAGAATCCCCTGTAAAAATTTAAACATGATCTCTCGCACCCTGGGCCCTAGCTTTAGTTTACCGAACAGACTCCATATAGTGCCCCATGCACACATCGGGAACAGCCCCTCAACTGGGGCCGTCTCCTCTACCCTCAATATTCCATATAAATCCCTTACCTGTAATTTCTCTGGCTCACGCGCCCACAAAAGTGCCCTCAACAAAATCTCACACTCCCTCCATTCCCCACCTCCATACATTCCCCTCAAAATGTCATGCAACCGTTGCATGTGTGGCCCCCTCTGTCCCCCAAGTCTCTTCCACTCCCACCTGATAAAAATGCATTTCACCCTCCTCCCCAGGTCCAACAAACCTAAACCTCCCTTCCTCACCGGCAAAGTCACCACCTCCCTCTTCATCCATTCACATCCTGAGCCCCGTAAGAACCTAAAAACACTTCTAGGGATACGAGTAATATCAGCTCTCAGCAACGGAAAAACTGCTGCTACATACCATACCTTACTGTACAGCAATACATTAATAACAATCGCCCATTGCAATAATGTCAAGTGATAAGGCCGGAACATCCCCAACCGACGTTCCACGCGTCCCACCATTCTCAACGAATTCGCCTCCCTAGCCTCCCGTATGGTCGCCCCATACAAAATGCCACATATTAATAACTGCCCTTCCTGCCTTCTCACCACCTCACAGTCCCAATCAACTCTGCCTCTCCACGCCCCCAGCCCCATGATCTTTGTTTTCTCAATGTTTACTATCATACCTGTCGCCTCTCCAAACATTCAAACCACCCCTCCCAGCTCTCTCAATCTTGTTCCCTTCCGAACTAGGAGTGTCGTGTCATCCACGTAACCTACCACATGATGCCTAATCAAGCCCTCCCTCGACCCCTCCCCCACACACTCTGGTCTCTACCAGCCTATAAAATGGATCTTGCACACATGCAAATAATAACTGTGATAGTGGGCAACCCTGCCTCAAGCCCCTATCCATGTTCACCACACCTCCCACACGTCCACTGATTTGAATTCTCGCTTTTGCCCTCTTATACAACGTTTCAACCCACCCCACAATCTCATTCCCAAAACCTTGTTTGCTAAGGATCTGTCTTAAACCCTCCCTTTCCACCTGATCATAAGCACCCTGCCAATCAATCGCCACCATACCCCCCCCTTTCCTGCGTTCCCTCAAAACTCTCAACAAACCCCTTAAGTATTCCGTGCCCCATCACCATCGACCGTCCCGGCAACCCTAGTTGACCTTTTGAAACTACTCTTCCCACTACACATTTTAACCTATTCTCCAAAACCTTCGCGAACAATTTATAATCCGCACACATGAGAGTAATCGCCCTGTAATCCTTAAGTGTACTCTGCACTTTACCCTTAGGCACAAGCACAACGACCCCTGTACTTTGCGTCTCGCCCAACTCTCCCAACTCTTTCATTCTATTGAACAGCATTTTTTTTATATTTTATTTAAAACTCAGGTACAAAAATATATGGGTACATAATCAAGGGGGTAAGGCAGCCGGGATTGATGGGATAAAGATAGAAATGTTAAAAGCAGGTGGGGATGTAGTTTTGGAGTGGTTGGTGCAATTATTTAATAAATGTATGGAAGAGGGTAAGGTACCTAGGGATTGGCAGAGAGCATGCATAGTTCCTTTGTATAAAGGCAAAGGGAGTGCAAAAATTATAGGGGGATAAGTCTGTTGAGTATACCTGGCAAAGTGTATGGTAGAGTTATTATTGAAAGAATTAAGAGTAAGACGGAGAATAGGATAGCAGATGAACAAGGAGGCTTTAGGAAAGGTAGGGGGTGTGTGGACCAGGTGTTTACAGTGAAACATATAAGTGAACAGTATTTAGATAAGGCTAAAGAGGTCTTTGTGGCATTTATGGATTTGGAAAAGGCGTATGACAGGGTGGATAGGGGGGCAATGTGGCAGATGTTGCAGGTGTATGGTGTAGGAGGTAGGTTACTGAAAGCAGTGAAGAGTTTTTATGAGGATAGTGAGGCTCAAGTTAGAGTATGTAGGAAAGAGGGAAATTATTTCCCAGTAAAAGTAGGCCTTAGACAAGGATGTGTGATGTCACCGTGGTTGTTTAATATATTTATAGATGGGGTTGTAAGAGAAGTAAATGCGAGGGTCTTGGCAAGAGGCGTGGAGTTAAAAGATAAAGACTCACACATAAAGTGGGAGTTGTCACAGCTGCTCTTTGCTGATGACACTGTGCTCTTGGGAGATTCTGAAGAGAAGTTGCAGAGATTGGTGGATGAATTTGGTAGGGTGTGCAAAAGAAGAAAATTGAAAGTGAATACAGGAAAGAGTAAGGTTATGAGGATAACAAAAAGATTAGGTGATGAAAGATTGGATATCAGATTGGAGGGAGAGAGTATGGAGGAGGTGAATGTATTCAGATATTTGGGAGTGGACGTGTCAGTGGATGGGTCTATGAAAGATGAGGTGAATCATAGAATTGATGAGGGGAAAAGGGTGAGTGGTGCACTTAGGAGTCTGTGGAGACAAAGAACTTTGTCCTTGGAGGCAAAGAGAGGAATGTATGAGAGTATAGTTTTACCAACGCTCTTATATGGGTGTGAAGCATGGGTGATGAATGTTGCAGCGAGGAGAAGGCTGGAGGCAGTGGAGATGTCATGTCTGAGAGCAATGTGTGGTGTGAATATAATGCAGAGAATTCGTAGTTTGGAAGTTAGGAGGAGGTGCGGGATTACCAAAACTGTTGTCCAGAGGGCTGAGGAAGGGTTGTTGAGGTGGTTCGGACATGTGGAGAGAATGGAGCGAAACAGAATAACTTCAAGAGTGTATCAGTCTGTAGTGGAAGGAAGGCGGGGTAGGGGTCGGCCTAGGAAAGGTTGGAGGGAGGGGGTAAAGGAGGTTTTGTCAGTGAGGGGCTTGGACTTCCAGCAGGCATGCGTGAGCGTGTTTGATAGGAGTGAATGGAGACAAATGGTTTTTAATACTTGACGTGCTGTTGGAGTGTGAGCAAAGTAACATTTATGAAGGGGTTCAGGGAAACCGGCAGGCCGGACTTGAGTCCTGGAGATGGGAAGTACAGTGCCTGCACTCTGAAGGAGGGGTGTTAATGTTGCAGTTTAAAAACTGAAGTGTAAAGCACCCTTCTGGCAAGACAGTGATGGAGTGAATGATGGTGAAAGTTTTTCTTTTTCGGGCCACCCTGCCTTGGTGGGAATCGGCCAGTGTGATAAAAAAAAAAAAAAAAAAAAAAAAAAAAAAAAAAAAAAAAAAAAAAAAAAAAAAAAAAAAAAAAAAAAAAAATCAATATGTAACAAGATACAGGCAGTGAACAATAATCAACTGTGACTACACAGTACTGAAGAAGCACATATATAATGACAGAACTGGCTGCTGCACTCAAATCAAACACCGTTTGTACGTACTGTGCTTCACATGAAGAGGTGGTCATATAAAAAACGATAGAACCTACCCAGTAATGCTTACACTCCCCTCCCCCACCATGAAAACGTGCCACTTTCACCTTAGATACACAGTGACAAATCTCTTATACTTATACATTTGTAAAAGCATTAAAAACTTCAATGACAAAATATATAAACACAATCCAGCCAGCTAAACGGCTGACACTATAATACAAGGAATGTCTGAACCTGATGGCTCACATCCACCATAGAACACAATGGGTTTAAGACACTACCGATGACACTTCAACCCCCCCCCATATGCCTAGTAACTGTGTCTGCCGTCACCACTCATAACCACCAACAGTCCTTGATAGTAATTAGCATCTTATAATATATCACCCTAAAAACACGCTACACACATCAACCTACCACAATAATAAATAAATTTACACATTATTCCCTCCAGCAGACAGATTATTTACACTGTCGGAGATAATCTATACATCACATCCTACAGAGAATGGACAACATTAGACATCTAAAATAATATGACATGTGTATCACATGACCTGCTATTGCAGAGATTACTTACACTCCTACCCCCCCGCCCCCCTCCCAAGTGAAAACTGTCCAGTTTCACCTGGCTATACACAAGATCAAAAACTCATTTACTTGAACATATATAATGAAAATGTGAAAAAAACATCTGTTACAATATATAAGCAACAACACCCCAGGCAAGATCTTACATTATATACAATACCAAAACGTTCCACTAGTTAAAAAACAGGTATGAATGCCTCATTATTATGACAAGTTACATTGCTCATATATAGGTAGACATGTTACATCCTTACAAAACATGAAGGAAACCTTAGATAAATTATAATCATCGGTGTTCACAATAACACCAAGACATTACATTGAATATCACATTGAATATCACCTCAACATCCTTTCCTCACACAATTCCACACACACTCACACAATCGACCTCTGCAACACACACAACTCCCCCCTCCCCTGGGAAGGCCAGCCCGTTCATGCCACTGACCGCTTATAAAGACCATAAATCCCTCAAAAGAAAGTCCCTGTAGCCCTCCGAGAAATTCCTCTCCCACTTCCTACCATATATTTCCCTGTTGCGACACTTTGTTCTATAAAAGAATGCTGTTGTGGCCACCCTACGTTCCTCCGCCCCTTTGTCTCTCATTGCCCATGATATATACACAAAATCAACCACTAAGTAAGCCACTGCCCTTTGAACCTTTACCCCAACCCCACCTACATCTAAACTGAGCGGTCTCAAAACCGATAGCCCTTTCCCCCCCCCCACATACCGGATTACTTTCCCTAACCATTCCCGCACAATCCCTAGGCTTTCACAAAAATAAACTACATGAAAAGCTGATTCATCTACCCCACAAACCTGACACTCCCCACCCTCCCTTATTCGCCTATTTCGTAAAACAACCCCAGACGGCAATATTCCGTGAAGAAACCTATACATTACCTCCCTCACGCGTGGCCGGATGCGTAACCCTTTTAATCGACCCCAAATGTCTTCCCATGCGTACATCGGGTACACTCCTTCCGTTGCCACTACCACCCTAGGCTATATCTTCCTCTCCATGGACCCTACCCGCATGTTTCTCGGCTCTCTGACCATCATCAATAGACGCAACAACTCCTCACCATCTCTCAAATCTTGTCCCTTCCACCATCTCCGAAGATCTCCCTGCAGCATCCCCAACCCTCCACTCCCTTCCCCCCGAGCCCTTAGCAACCCATGTTTCACATATACACACTTCAACCTTCTTTCCAAATGAATTAACCGCAGCCCTCCCAAGGCCACCGGAAGTGTTACCACCTCCCTTTTCAACCAATCGCATCCCGAACCCCAGATAAAACGGAAAACTCTGCTCAACAATCTCCGGACATCCCCATACACCAAAGGGTACAAAGCTGCCACATGCCATATTTTGCTGTACAAAAGCACATTGACCACAATGACCCTCTGGTGCAGCGTAAGATGTGTCGGCCTCAATCCTGACAATCTTTCCAATACCCTATCTACCACACCCTTTGAATTATTCTCCCTCGCCATCTGAGCATTACCCATATACACAACTCCACAAATTTTCACCGGGTCCACGACACACCACCTCACCCCCCCCACCCCCGCCCTCCCGCCCATCCCATTCACCCAATCTCATGAGCTTTGACTTATGCACATTCACTGCCATACCTGTTGCCATCCCAAAAACATCTATAACTCTCTCCAGACCCTCCAATCCCTCCCTCCCACTCACTAGGACAGTTGTGTCATCAACATAACCTATGATACTGGGACTCCCACCTCGTATGTCCTCCCTTACCCCCTCCTGTATGCACCTTTCCACTTCCCTATAAAACGGATTCTGTAAACATGCAAATAATATTTGTGACAACGGGCAACCCTGCCTCAATCCCCTGCCCATTTTCACATGCAACCCCACCCTCCCATTAATCTGTACACACATCCCTGCTCCCCGATATAAAGTATGTGCCCAATTCACAATGTCCTCCCCGAACCCCTGCCGCTCCATGATTCTCCACAGAGCCTCCCATTGAACAGCATTACTAAAAAACCCCTTAACAGATCCCAATTATTTAAGTAAAATTCACTTGGTAGTCCATCAATACCTAGTGCTTTGCCCCTGCGCATGTCCACAAGCCCTCTCCATATCTCCCCCTCTTCAATAACACCACCCAAGGCTTCCCTGTCCTTTCTCCCCAGAGCTACAGGCACTACACCACACACCCCATCAAGATCCTCCCTATTTACCCCTTTACTTTTCCAGTATTGCCCATACCACTCATCCCCTCCGTTGTTTTTAACACCTGCCCCTCCCTAAAACCTTTCACCTCAGAGTGCACTTCCAAATCCGCTATCGTGGTCACTGTCCGCCTCTGCTGTTGTCTCCGCAACACACGTGCCGATGGTTTATCCCCCCAAAGCACTTCCTCCACTTCTGCCTGCACCCTCACCGCATAAAATCTCTCCTCCTGTACCTCTCTTAACCTTCTCTTCAGATCATCCATTGCCTCTGTCTGAAATACCCCTCCCACCACTCCTTGCTCATGATAGTATCCTAATCTACTTTCCAAATAATTTGTTAATCCATACTTCAGTTGATTTATACGCTTCCCCTCACCCACGTAAAACCTACGAATCCTCTCCTTGGCTACACTGTCCCACCAACGTACCACATTATCAACCCTTTTTGCCTCCTCACTTAGCTTCCTCCACAACGAAGCAAAACCCCCCTCCACTTCCTCATCCTCAAGGAGTCGCGTGTTTAATTTCCAGCAGCTTTCAAACCGTTTCACTAACGAATCCCATGCCACCCCCACCACCACTGCCCTGTGATCTGAATAAATTGCTTCTATGGTGTTAAAAGACTCGACTGAAACCCCTTGCATTATATAGATCCTATCCAATCTAGCTACATAATCCCTCCTTACATACGTATGTTGCACTTCACCTATTCCACCCCAGAATGCATCTCGTAACCCAATATCTCTACACAAATCTCTCAACACATTCGAGAAATATCCCGCCCCCACTGGCGTCACATCAGATCTCCTTATTATACAGTTCCAATCTCCCCCAATCAATGCAACCCTGGGTAGCGCTCTCAAGAAATGCACCAGATCATCCCTTACAAATGCCGATTTTACTCTCATATCGTCCTCCGCCGGAGCATACACTCCAACAAAAGACACGCGTTCACGCATCCACCACCCGTCCACCCTCATTATTCTTCCCTCACCCCCCCCTTTCAAACCATTGCAAAACAAACGGATTTGCCTCACAAATTAAAACACCTACTCCGCCTTTTAAACGTGCCGTTGGCATTACAAAAGCCCGATATCCATTCACCTCTAGCAATTTTCCCGCTTTCAAGTTATGCTCTTGTATAAAAGCAACATCTACCTTGTAACGAATCAGCATTCCTCTCAACCATACACACTTACCACTATTATATAAACCATTAACATTGTCATGCACCTTAGGCCTGCTTACGTTTTGCACCCACGTTTCCCCACCTCGTTTTTCCACTGTCCTGTAGCCCCATACACTCTGTCCTTGGCACTCACCCCACCCCCTCCACTCCTAACCCCTTGCTGGCGTTTCTTTTTCTCTTTGCCTCTACACACACCTTCAATCCCCGCCTTTTTCCCTGGTCTTTGTGCTTGAGTGAGGACCTCATCCGAGTCAGACGTGACTGCTGCCCGCTTCCTCGACACTTCCTCTTCCACCATGCTTGTCTCCTGACCCTCCTCATTGTGCACCTCCACTTCTATCACCTCATTCCCCGTCTCACTACTTGGCAAAACCGACATTTCATTCCTTCCTCCAGGCCCGCATGCATCTTCCCCTTGCCCCGGTACCTGTTCTTCCATCTTTTCCTCTATCAAGGGTTCCTCCGATTTAGGGAACATCTGCAAAACCGTCTCCAGCACTACATCCTTGTCCGCCTCGTGCGTCACACCCTCTGCAGACGCACTCAATTGCTCCACAGCACCCTCAGGCTCCACCTCATGTAGCCTTTCCTCCACTTCCTCACTCCACAACCGACCACGCCTACGTCCATTCTGGCGGTACTGATCAGTCACCATAGATACTCGCCTCGAAATGTCACTCCTTGGTATTCCCTGGTCCGTTCTCCGCCTCACACATTCAGCAGCTATGTGATCATAACCATCACACAGTCTACAAGTTCTACGTTGTCCAGCGTAAGTTACAAGTATTTGTGTCCTGAATTCCTCTAAGAACACATACGAAGGTTTTGGTTGCCTCAGAGTCATCTTTAGGCTAAAACTACCTTCCGGATAACCCTCATAAGCCCCTGCCGTCCACTTGCCTTGTTGAGCTACGTGTACAGTTCCAAACTTCCCAAACACACTACGTAGGTCAGCTTCATTCGCCTCGAAAGGCACATTACGTAATTTAACATACGTAAATTGACTCGAAACATCGACCATCTTTACCAGGATGTCCTCATTAACCTCGATAGCAACATCCTGATAATGATCGAGTACATCCTCATACACCTGTGAAGACAGTAGTTTGACGAACATCCTGTAGTTTCCATTTAAGGCTACTTCTTAAAGGTCGCAATCCTCAATCTCATATGTCTCTCGAATAATCAGAGGCAACAACTTCAATGCCGAATCTTGATTAATTGTACCTCTCAGTAATTCTATGCCAACAGCGTTAATTCTGCGGCGCACCCCAACCACGATTGTGACAGCCTGGCTAGCACTTGCGTCGGTCAGAGAGGTGCAGCAAACGTCCACCCTCACCAGCAGCTTGGCGAGGAATGCTCTCAACAATTAGTCAGTAATGTTCATTCGCTGCCTGACCACGGTAGAGTGCGGTTGTGCTCTGCTGTTTTCAGGCGAGCTACCTTGTACCAACATGGCGCTGAGTGTGAGGAGGCGCGTAAATACCATCGGTATAGAGCTGCTTCGTGGGGCGATTTCACCCTCTTCAGCGCAAGTGTTACTCCCGACCATCATTAGGGAGACCTATGGTGTTCAGGACGATGAGGTGTATGGTGTTGCCCTGAATGGGGCATACAGAATCTTCGTCAAACTGAATTCCACGTCCGTGTACGAGTCTTTGGTGACGAGATTCCAAGACGTGAGTCTTGACGCTACTCCAGCTGTGAAGGTGCGTTTGATCGACGTATCTCGCCACTTTACGTGGGTTAAGATTCGTAATGTCCCATTTGAGGCAGATGAGGCTGACATCAGGAGTGTTTTCGAGGCACAAGGGACCGTACATCTGGCACAACAGAGCAAGTGGACGGCTGGTGCTTACATGGGCCGTCTGGAGGGAACCTTTTCCCTGAAGATGACTCTGGAGGAATTCAGGACGCAAGTTATGGTATCGTACGCCGGACAGAGATGTACGTGCAGGTTATGTGGGGCATACGACCATATGGCGGCAGCGTGTGTGAAGCTGAGGAGGGCGCCTGCACAAACTGGTGAAGCACCAGTTACCAGCGTGGTAGCTGTTGTTGAGAGCCCCACGCGAAAGCAAGGGCTTGGGCGCTTGTGGAGTGAAGTGGTAGAGGATCCCATAGAGGAGACTGGCGTGTGTGAGGCAAGCTGTGACATAACAGGATCTGTTACTAGGCAAGGGAAAAGTGCAGAAGTGCAAGTGCAGGAGGAGGTACAGGCTCTCGAGGAAGAGCTTCAGGAAGTGTTGAGGACATTGACGCCGCCTGCAGAGGATGTTGTTCCTGAGCTGGTGAGAGGCACGGCATTGCCTGTAGAGGAATGTGATGATAAAAACCATAGCAGGGTTGACGGGCCAAGTAGTAAGCGTGAGATGTCGCCGTGTGCCGTGGAACGAGGCGTGGTGGAGGTTGAGGTTCATCGTGAGGGAACCTCAGAAGATAACATGGAAGTGGAGGGCATCACGAGGAAGAGAGCGGCGACGTCAGACTCAGATGATGTCCTGACGCCGGCGCAGAGGTCTGGGAGGAAGGAAGAGTACTGTCGAGGTAGTCAGGATAAGAGGCATCGCAAGAAAGGGGTGGGGGGTTGATGGTGTGAAGCCTTGTGTTGGCTCTGGGGCAGGAGGCCCTGGGATGAATGAAGAGATGAGGAAGGGTTGGAAACTATAAAGAGGCCTTAGGTGTATGACTGTGAACGTAAATGGACTGTGTAATAGTGTGAAGAGGGAATGGTTTCGAATGTTTGTGTGTAAATATAGGGTGGATGTAGTGTTCCTGCAAGAACACAATTTCAAGGAGGGAAGAGAGCTGGAGGTGGCGGGGTTTCAGGTCATGACTCTGCCATCTGCACGTCTGAAAGGTGGTGTGGGTATATTCATCAGGGAGGCGAGTCCATTTGTGTTGATAAGAAGTGAGGGGGGAGGGGGGAGGGTGTTGTGTATGGATGGGGCAGAGGGTAACCTTTGTAAGTGTGTATGCACCAGCTGAGAACGATGTGAAAGTAAAGCAGGAATTTGTTTGTGATGACTTAGTTTTCTTCTTACGTGGTTTACCTACGGTGGCCATCGTTGGTGGGGACTGGAACTGTTATCAGGAGGGCTGATGTGGAACCAAAAGGGGCGGGGCACATGTCGGCGGCCTTACGAGACCTATTGAGGGATATTCAGTTAAGGGATGCAGTTGGAGAGGGAGTGTGGGAGGTAGAGCACACTTTCGTGAGGAGGAGTTATGCGGCTAGGTTAGATAGGTTGTACATTTCTCAAGGGGTCTTGGTAAAGTTTTTTCGCACAATAGAGGTACCTTATTCGGATCATAGGGCAGTCGTGGCAGAGGTGGGATGGGAGTCACTGGCGGGTATCTCTAGGGGTTATTGGAAGTTAAATACGAGTGTGTTAGGAGATGAGGAGGGGTTGGAAGGATTTACAACACTGTGGGAGGGGTTAAGTGCGGAGGTACATGGGGTGGAGGATGTGGTAACATGGTGGGATGGTGTGGCTAAAGAACGAATTAGGCAATATTACGTGAGAGAAGGAAAACGAATTAATTCTTTAAAATATGGGCTGGCCAACTATTTGGAGGACAGGTTAAGGGGTTGTTATGCGAGAGGGGCGGTGGCGGGTATTTATCCTATGGATGACATACTGGCTCTTAAGGGGAGGCTGCGCGAGCTCCAAGATGAGAGGTTCCAAGTGGTGAGGGTAATGGCAGGTGTGGAAGAGGTGTTATGGGGCGATAAGCCTTCGTCGTGTGTATTGCGTAGGCAAAAGCAACGGCAGCAGGCAACAACTATTCCATGGTTGGAGGTTCATGAGTCGGTAGGTGGGTATAGGGTGGGTCAGGTTATACACACCACAGAAGGAATGGGAGTGTTTGCAGACGAGTGGTATGGAAAGTACTGGCAAAGGGATGGGATAGGAGATGGGGTTTTAAAACAGGTGTGTGAGAATGTGATATGTCTGTTGGGAAACAGTGATAGGGAAGCGTTGGGAGGGGAAATAACTGAGGGAGAAACATGGAAGGCTTTAAGTGAAATGCGTAAGGGTAAAGCTCCAGGAATCGATGGACTCCCGGCAGAGTTTTATCTACAGCATTGGGAGTTAATGAGGGTTTTTTTGGTTAGGTTGTTAAATTTAATGAAGGGGAGGGGAGAGTTGGGAGAGAAGCAGGCAGCAGCTGTTGTAGTATTGGTACCGAAGGGTAAGGGGCAACATACACTTAGGGACTACCGGGCAATATCGTTGTTATGCACAGATTATAAGCTGTTGGCCAAAATTTTGGGGAATCGGTTTAAATGCATAGTGGATAGAGTAGTAACGAGAACTCAGTTTGGGATGCCAGGGAGGTCTATGGTGGAGGGACATGGGTTCCTAAGGGATTTCGTGGAAGCAAAAGGGGGAGGAGGGGGGGTTTGGTGGCTTTAGACTGGCAGGGTGCATATGACAGAGTGGAACGAGAGGCATTGAGAGCCATCCTCAGGGGACAGGGGTTTGGAGAAGAAATAGTGGGATGGGTAGATGCTTTGTATCTCGGTGCAATGGCGAGGGTACAGATTAATGGGAGAGTGGGTGGGAAGATTGTAATGGAAAGGGGACTTCGACAGGGGTGCCCTATGTCACAACTTTTATTTGCATGCATACAGGACCCCTTTTATAGGATGATGGAGAAGCGTATGTGCAATAGGGGGGGGTGAAGGGAGTAGAACTGGGAGGGTTTGGCCAGTCTTAATAGGGTATGTTGATGACACTACTGTTCTGGTTAGGGAGGGATGTCAATGGATACCTTGGATCGGGTAGTACAATTGTTCTCCGATGCAACTGGTATGAGAGTGAATTCTGAAAAGTCCATGGTCATGGGGTTAGGAGCTTGGGCTGGGAGGGTTCAGTGGGGTAGTTCAGTGGTGGGGAGGCGGGTGAATTTGTGAAAAATTTGTGGTCTTATCTATGCAGACGATCTGGATGTAGCGCGCAGGGAAAACTCGATTAGGTTGGTGGATAGCATTCAGGGGCGATTGGTTGCATTGAGGCCTTATCATTTGACCCTTTTACAGCAGGCCATTGCCTTATTGTATAGTAAGGTATGGCACGTGGCGGCCGTGTTCCCATTAACACTGACGGCGATAGCGGACATACTTAGGAGGGTTTTTAAATTCTTGTGGGGCTCGGGATGCGATTGGCTTAAAAGTGACATGGTAATGTTACCTGTGCGGCAGGGGAGGTTGGGTTTGCTGGACTTAAAGAGGAGGGTCAAATGTGTCTTTATTAAAAGGGAGGTGGTGAGGGAAGGTGTGGGTGGAGGGGGGGGTATTGTCAGGATCCATGAAAGATTGAAACGAATGTATTCCGCAGTGGAGTTGCTGGTGTGTGAAACTGTTTTGAGGGCTTTGGCGTGGGCTCGAGATCCGGGGAAGGTCAAAATAGGTGCGATGTGTCGATTGTTGGTGGGGAGGGTTGTGGCGCCTGTAGAGGGAATTTTCCCCATGTATACATGGGGAAGTATATGGAATAGGTTAAGTAGGATGAGGTTACAACCACGAGCACGTGACGTAATGTATCGTTTTCTGCACGGGATTTTGCCGTCAGGTACGGTTCTGAGGGATAGACGTGTGGTTGAGGTGGGTGTGTGTGGAATATGTGCAGGTGAGGAGTCGGCGTTTCATGTATATTTTTGTGAGGGGATGGGTAGCGTCAGGGGTTGGTTGAGTAGAGTACTCCGTAAGATTGGGGGTAAAGGAATTTCTGTTCTGAGAGCTTTAAGTCTTGACGTGGGGGGATTGGATGAGAGTATCATTAGGGCTGTGGGGTACATTATGGTAGATTATATATACATATCTTGGGGAATGAGGGGAAAAGGGGTTAGTGAGGTGAAGAGGCGGGTTTTAGCAGTTACGTTTTATAAAACGTTGTGCTGTAACAGGGAAATTTATGGGTTAAGGTGGGAGCTGGCTTTCTCAGAGGGATATAGAGAACTTACGTTAGAGGTTTTATTAGATTTGTAAATCAGGTGGGAGGGGCAGGGTAGGGATGGTAAATGCTACTGTAGGAAGGTGATGTCAGGGGTAGAAACGGGGTCGCCTCCTTGGGGTTGACAGTTGCAAAGAATGTGCGCGACTTTAGTGTGGCGAGAGAGTTGGAATAATGTAACGTGCGAATGTGTATGAACCTGAGCGTATGGGATGTGTAACGGCACATACACAGTTGTGGCTGTCTGCGCCTGCGTGCGCCTTAGTTACGCTGTTGTGATTAAGGATTGGTTGAACTTCATTGTGGCAATATTCCTGGAATTGTTAAGCAATAGATGTGTATCTTAACCTGGTTGAAGTGTCAATGTGTAAGACTTGGTCATGTTTCCCTTATGTTAATATTTGTTATTAAATGTAATGTCTTTGGTGTTACTGTTTCACCAATACTTATATAATTACCACTTAGGTTTATTCATATATGTCAAGTTAGGATGTAAGTCAACAAGTTGGTGATAACGGTCATATTATTTTGGGGTGAGGGGGGGTAATTAATGTGTAATAAGTTTAAGTCATTAACGGCAATTCCAACTTTATCGGTAGTTGTATACATGTGTTTTGATATGTGATGTTCACATTGTATTAATCTTATTTAAGGTATTGTGATTTTGGTAGTCTTGTACCATCCGTGTTGTAAATTCTCTTTCCTCAAGTGACATGTGTCATGATATTCCTAAATTGAGGATAATTAATGTCATGATTATTCAGATTAGTGATGGGGCTAGTTTTCAATGTGTGTGTGTGAGTGGGGGGAGGGATGATGGGTCACCTGTGTTGTGTGAGTGGGGGGAGGGATGATGGGTCACCTGTGTTGTGTGAGTGGGGGGAGGGATGATGGGTCACCTGTGTTGTGTGAGTGGGGGAGGGATGATGGGTCACCTGTGTTGTGTGAGTGGGGGGAGGGATGATGGGTCACCTGTGTTGTGTGAGTGGGGGGAGGGATGATGGGTCACCTGTGTTGTGTGAGTGGGGGGAGGGATGATGGGTCACCTGTGTTGTGTGAGTGGGGGGAGGGATGATGGGTCACCTGTGTTGTGTGAGTGGGGGAGGGATGATGGGTCACCTGTGTTGTGTGAGTGGGGGGAGGGATGATGGGTCACCTGTGTTGTGTGAGTGGGGGGAGGGATGATGGGTCACCTGTGTTGTGTGAGTGGGGGGAGGGATGATGGGTCACCTGTGTTGTGTGAGTGGGGGGAGGGATGATGGGTCACCTGTGTTGTGTGAGTGGGGGGAGGGATGATGGGTCACCTGTGTTGTGTGAGTGGGGGGAGGGATGATGGGTCACCTGTGTTGTGTGAGTGGGGGAGGGATGATGGGTCACCTGTGTTGTGTGAGTGGGGGGAGGGATGATGGGTCACCTGTGTTGTGTGAGTGGGGGGAGGGATGATGGGTCACCTGTGTTGTGTGAGTGGGGGGAGGGATGATGGGTCACCTGTGTTGTGTGAGTGGGGGGAGGGATGATGGGTCACCTGTGTTGTGTGAGTGGGGGAGGGATGATGGGTCACCTGTGTTGTGTGAGTGGGGGGAGGGATGATGGGTCACCTGTGTTGTGTGAGTGGGGGGAGGGATGATGGGTCACCTGTGTTGTGTGAGTGGGGGGAGGGATGATGGGTCACCTGTGTTGTGTGAGTGGGGGGAGGGATGATGGGTCACCTGTGTTGTGTGAGTGGGGGGAGGGATGATGGGTCACCTGTGTTGTGTGAGTGGGGGGAGGGATGATGGGTCACCTGTGTTGTGTGAGTGGGGGGAGGGATGATGGGTCACCTGTGTTGTGTGAGTGGGGGGAGGGATGATGGGTCACCTGTTGCAGCACAGGTTTCTTAATAATGCATTTGTAGGTCTTGTGTAATTAGTTGCGAGTTGTATTATGGGTGATTATCATTAAGCTTGGTGAATTATTATTGTGTTGAGAGTGTAATTTAGGAGTTATATTTATAGCCGTTTTGTGGCCTTTAATATTATCCCTTTATTCCTTCTTGAATTGTGATGTTTTAAAAACTTGTAAATAGTATGGCAGGTGGTGCCTGGATTGTTATGTGTTTATATATTGTGTTATTGATGTTATCCTTGTTCAAGTCATTTTTTAATTTTAAGTAGCAGGGGAATGTACAATGTATTCATTGGTGGGGGGGGGGGTGAGTGTAAGCAATACTGAGTAAGTTCCACTTTATGAACCTTGTGTACTTGTGTACTTGTATACTTGTGTACTTGTGAAACAACGTACGTAAAAGCAGTCTATAGGTTATGTTCATTTTATTTTAATGTCTTTATGTATGTGCTTATTCAGAAGATTGTGTAGTGAATGTTTATTGCTCATCACCAGTGTCAATGTAACATATTGATATATGTACCTATATATATTTGTACATGAAGTTTTAAATAAAAAAAAATTAGTAATGTCTTTTCTGGTCATACATTTTCCAATTAAATGTGCACTATATAAATTGTGGGTTACTTTCTTTGATTCACATAAAGTCTGTCAGAAATTATTTTCTGAATGTCACCTAAATTATGTTATCCTCTGTGTTCTATAATGAAAAATATTTAAAAATGGATAATATAACGAGAGTTACTACGAAATTTCTTACGATTCTCGCTAACATGAATGAATTTAAACTAATTTATGACTGCTGTCTTGCGTCAATTCTTCCTGGTTGATGACTCCCGCATATAAGCCTATTATTTAATGTTAAGAATTAATCTAAGTCTGCCCGAAATGCCTAGCCATGCTAGGTGTCCTAGTGGCCCCCTCTGTAATTAGTATTTTATAACATGTAAACCCCACAATACCCAAAACCTGTAAACCCCACACTTGTGGCTTAGCGCTTCCTTTTGATTATAATAATAATGTAAACCCCACATTGTAAACCTTATAGAGAATACACTTGAATTGAATTAAATTGAATTGAATTCTAAAGATTTATTTCTTAACCCATATTAAGGGAAAAAAAATTTTGATGACGTTGAATATCTCCTATATACATATACACATTTAAAAAAAAGTGTAAAACATACTCACAAAATTCAGCCATACGTTCGTTGTAAGGATCTGATTCTTCTCGTCCTGGAAGGTAAAAAAAAAATCAAATGAGTGAAACTGGTAAATGTATAAGAACGAAATGAGAGCTATAAGCTATTTTATAAAACAAATATATGTATATATGTATCAATAACAACATTGCGACTAGCCAAGGACTCGAACCCATGCTACTTTGGCCTGCCTAATGGTGGGCGAAAACTCATGACGCCTTTATCCACTGGACCATACAATGGACCATACAATGCATGGCCTAGTGGATTAAGGCTTCATGAGTTTTCACCCACCATGAGGCAGGCCAAAGCAGCATGGGTTCGAGTCCTTGACTAGTCGCAATGTTGTTATTGATCAATACCACTCGTTTGTGGGCACTAATATATATATATATATATATATATATATATATATATATATATATATATATATATATATGCATTTAATCTCCTGAAAAGAGACGTGGTATTAGCAGCGGTACAAGAACATTTTCATGGTCTCTTCCCTTTTGTTTCAGTTGGATATAGCAAGAAATCAATGCTCCTGTTTGGAAAGCATGAAATCACATCATCAGAGGGTGTCTAGCAAGGGGATCCTTTTGCACCATTTCTCTTCTGTATAGCGATTAGGAAAGTCACAGTCTGACAAGCGAGCTCAATATCTGGTTCCTGGATAATGGCACACTAGCAGGTACAAAGGAGTCCTTCCTAGATGATCTTACACAGGTAATGACACGGGGACAGGAAATGCATCTCATCCTGAATAAATCCAAATGTGAAATCATCTGTCAGTCAACAAGTGATAAATGCAGTGAGATACAAACTACCAGGAGCATCAGTCATTGCCCCCACAAATAGCGTTTTGCTTGGAGCACCTCTGAGAAGCGATGCCATTGACACAATTCTCAGGAAGAAATTGGGAGAGTTGAGGAGAATGGAACAACGAATAGACAATCTTGACACCCAAGATGCCTTGTACCTTCTCACTAAGTGCTTGAGTCTGCCCAGGTTGACGTATTTCCTAAGATGTGCACCTTCATATGATAACCCTATACTGCAGGAATATGCCAGTATCCTGAATGAGATTTTTACGAAAGTACTTTACCTTACTCTAGAAGACAGGCAGTGGAATCAAGCTACACTTCCAGCCAGACTAGGAGGCATTGGTGTCCGCAAGTCATTACAGATTGCACTACCTGCTTTTCTGTCCTCATGCGTTGCATCCAGAGGGCTTGTAGCAGCGATTCTCCCTGAACATCTTAGGAACAAAATTGGAGTCCAGGACTAAAAGTTCATTGACGGAGCCATGATCTGGGATAATCTAACGGGCTCTGAAACCAGACCTGGTCCCCCCAACAACTACAAACAGCCGCACTGGGATGGCCCAATAGTGGAAATATAGCTTCCACAATGCTTCAGGGTGTGTCAGGGAAGGATAGAGCCCACCTCCTGGCAGTGAGAGCTCTTTATGCAGGGGACTTTCTTTTGGCTGTTCCCAACTTTAGCCTTAGCACACGCCTCGACCCACAGACCATCCGCATTGGTGTTGCCCTTCGACTTGCCGCCCCTATTCTCGCCGAACACAGGCGTTTTTGTGGTAGTAAAACAGCAGACCGATTTCGGTACCATGGTCTTGTGTGCCGTAAGTCCGAGGGAAAGATTACAAGACATGACGAAGTTAATAACATTATCAAGTGGAGCCTCTCAACAGCCGGATGCCCAGCAGTAAGGGAGCCACCCCAGCTATACAGATCTGATGGCAACCGAAAGCATCCAGATGGTATCACCCTTCAAGCCTGGACAGACGGTAAGCAGGTGTTGTGGGACTACACATGTCCATCTACCTTGGCTGATACCTATCTCCAATACACCAGGGAAGAAGGAGGGGCAGCCGCCAGCTTCAGAGGGTCCCGAAAGTCTAGAAAATATGGAGAACTTGCCCATCATTATATGCTTGTTCCCATAGGCTCAGAGACCCTTGGCTCATTGGGAAAGTGTGCATCTAAGTTCCTTAAGGAGCTAGGCAAAAGACTCATTAGGGTAATTAGGGATCCCAGGGCAACTACTTTTCTGTTCCAGCGACTCAGTGCGACTGTTCAGAGGGGTAATGCCTGCTGTATTTTGGGCACGTGCCCCAGCTCTGACGAGCTGGATGAGATTTTCGCATTATAATCAGTGACAAACATGTAAAAATATGTACTAGACATGCATCTCTCACACCTCATGTACTGTATATGCCATCTTTGTAGCCATCCTTCAAGCCTTTTTGTCCACTACTCCGAGGCTATAGGTCCCGCAATTTACACCAGAGGTGCACCCTATACATATACATATATATATATATATATATATATATATATATATATATATATATATATATATATATATATATATATATATATATATATATATATGTCGTGCCGAATATGTAAAATTGGTCAATTAGCAAGAACTCATTTAAAATTAAGTCCTTTCTAAAATTTTCTCTTATACGTTTAAAGATATATTTTTTTCATTAATGTTGATGTAAAAAGTTTTAATTTTGCACCAAAAAGAACTTAGAAAACTTACATAACCTTATTATAACAAGAACAATTTATTTTAGCCTAACCCAACTAAATATATTTTAGATATGTGTACAATAATTTAATACTGAACAAACACAGTGAAATATATTTTTTTCGTTAGGTTCAGAATCATTTTGGCGAAATTATTGCATACACAAATTTTCACTTGTCCTATATGGCAAGATGAGTGTTGCTATTTAAGATAAGATCGCAAGTTCTGCCCATTCGGCACGACATATATATATATATATATATATATATATATATATATATATATATATATATATATATATATATATATATATATGTCGTGCCGAATGGGCAGAACTTGCGATCTTGCCATTTAGCAACGCCCATCTTGCCATATAGGACAAGCGAAAATTTGTGTATGCAATAATTTCGCCAAAATCATTCTGAACCTAACGAAAAAAATATATTTCACTGTGTTTGTTTAGTATTAAATTATTGTAAACAAATCTAAAATATATTTAGTTGGGTTAGGCTAAAATAAATTACGCTTGTTATAATAAGGTTAGGTAAATTTTCTAAGATTCTTTTGTTGCAAAATTATAAATTTTTACACCAATATTAATGAAAAAAATATATCTTTAAACGTATAAGAGAAAATTTTAGAAAGGACTTAATTTTAAACGAGTTCTGGGGTGGCCCTAAAGAAAAAACTAAAGTTTCTCCTTTTAAATTTAGTAATATATACAGGTGAAGGGGTTACTAGCCCCTTGCTCCCGGCATTTTAGTCGCCTCTTACGACACGCATGGCTTACAGAGGAAGAATTCTATTCCACTTGTATATATATATATATATATATATATATATATATATATATATATATATATATATATATATATATATATATATATACTATATATGATAAAAAAGCATTACTAGTGAATATTATGATAATGCTTCTTAATAATCAAGGTCACTGATGAGCACTTATGTCCATATTTATGGCAGCTCTAGTGTTCATTTACTCATTGTTATTAGTCTGCCGAAATCTGTGTTATTTTGTATCCTCGATATGGCAACATTATGCCACTAACTAGTGCTTATTATATTAGTGTACACTCACACACGCACACACACACACACACACACACATACACACACACACACACACACATACACGCACACACATACACGCACACACACACACACACACACACACACACACACACACACACACACACACACACACACAACCTGACGACACTGGAGGACAGGAGAGATAGGGGGGACATGATAACGACATACAAAATACTGAGGGGAATTGACAAGGTGGACAAAGACAGGATGTTCCAGAGATTGGACACAGTAACAAGGGGACACAGTTGGAAGCTAAAGACACAGATGAATCACAGGGATGTTAGGAAGTATTTCTTCAGCCACAGAGTAGTCAGTAAGTGGAATAGTTTGGGAAGCGATGTAGTGGAGGCAGGATCCATACATAGCTTTAAGCAGAGGTATGATAAAGCTCACGGCTCGGGGAGAGTGACCTAGTAGCGATCAGTGAAGAGGCGGGGCCAGGAGCTCGGACTCGACCCCCGCAACCTCAACTAGGTGAGTACAACTAGGTGAGTACACACACACACACACACACACAAAACTCAAAGGCAATGGGGCCGGATAATCTCTCTCTATGGGTCCTGAGAGAGGGAGCAGAGACGCTATGTGTACCCTTAACAACAATATTCTACACATTTGTCGAAACAGGGAGATCACCAGAGGTATGGAAGACAGCAAATGTAGTCCCAGTTTTTAAAAAAAGGAGACAGACAAGAAGCACTAAACTATAGACCAGTGTAACTTACGTGTATATTATGCAAAGTCATGAAGAAGGTTATCAGGAGAAGAATGGTGCAAGGCCTAGTAAGAAATGAGTTTATCAACAGCAGCCGACACGGTTTCAGGAATGGGAAATCCTGTATTACAAACCTACTGAAGTTCTATGGCAGGGTGACAGCAGTAAGACAAGGGAGAGAGGGGTGGGTAGATTGCATTTTGCTGGACTGTAAGATTAGTGCAAAAACTGGAGGACCAAGCAGGGATAACAGGGAATGCACTACTATGGATCAGGGAATACCTGTCAGTAAGACATCAGCGAGTGGGTGCCTGTGATGAGTGGGGTTGCACAGAGGTCAATTCTAGGACCGGTGTTGTTTCTGGTATTTGTGAACGACATGACGGAAGGAATAGACTCCGAAGTGTCCCTGTTTGCAGAAGATGTGAAGTTGATGAGAAGAATTCAATCGGACGAGGACCAGGCAGAACTAAAAAGGGCTCTAAACAGGCTGCAGGCCTGGTCCAGCAATTGGCTCCTGGAGTACAACCACCAAGTCCAAAGCTATGAAGATTAGAAAAGGGCAAAGAAGACCGCATATGGAGTACATTCTAGGGGGCCAGAGACTACAAACCTCACTCAAGGAAAAAGATCTTGGGGTGAGTATAACACCAGGCACATCTCCTGAGGCGCATATCAACCAAATAACTGCTGCAGCATATGGGCGCCTAGCAAACCTAAGAACAGCATTCAACCATCTTAATAAGGAATCGTTCAGGGCCCTGTACACTGTGTACGTTAGGCCCATGTTGGAGCACCCAGCACCAGTTTAGAACCCATATCTAGCCAAGCACGTAAAGAAACTAGGGAAAGTGCAAAGGTTTGCAAACAAGACTAGTCCCAGAGCTAAGTGGTATGCCCTACTATGAGAGGTTAAGGGAAATCGACCTGACGACACTGGAGGACAGGACAGATAGGGGGAGACTTGATAACGACATATAAAATACTGAGAGGAATTTACAAAGTGGACAGAGACAGAATGTTCCAGAGATGGGACGCAGCAACAAGGGGACACAGTTGGAAACTGAAGAAACAGATGAATCACAGGGATGTTAGGAAATATTTCTTCAGTCACAGAGTAGTCAGGAAGTGGAGTAGTTTTGGAAACGATGTAGTGGAGGCAGGATCCATTCATAGCTTTAAGCAGAGGTATGATAAGCTCATGGTGCAGAGAGAGAGTGACCCAGTAGCAGCCAGTGAAGAGGCGGGTCCAGGATCTATAAATCGACCCCTGCAACTACAACTAGGTGATTACACACACACACACTTGATGACATCACATATGAGAGGTCCCTCGGAGCTAGTGACAACGTAGTCCTGAGTTTTGATTACATAGTAGAGTTACAGGTGGACAGGGTAACAGGAGTCGAATGGGAAAAGCCAAACTACAAAAGGGGGGACTACACAGGTATGAGGAACTTCCTGCAGGAGGTGCAGTGGGACAGAGAAATGGTAGGAAAGACAGTAAATGAAATGATGGAGTATATAACAACAAAATGTAAGGAAGCAGAGGAAAGGTTTGTTCCCAAGGGCAACAGAAACAATACGAAGACCAAAGCGAGTCCTTGGTTTACCCAAAGGTGCAGGGAAGCAAAAACTAAGTGCATTAGAGAATGAAAGAGGTATAGAAGGCAAAGGACCCAGGAAAACAAGGAGATCAGTCGAAGAGCCAGAAATGAATATGCACAGATAAGGAGGGATGCCCAGCGACAGTACGAAAATGTGACATAGCATCGAAAGCCAAGTCTGACCCGAAACTGCTGTTTAGCCACATCAGGAGAAAGACGACAGTCAAAGACCAGGTGATCAGGTTGAGGAAAGAAGGTGGAGAACTCACAAGAAACGATCAAGAGGTATGCGAGGAGCTCAACAGGAGATTTAAGGAAGTATTCACAGTGGAGACAGGAAGGACTCTGGGAAGACAGGACAGAGAGGGACACCAACAGGGAATAGACCAACAGGCGCTGGACGATATGCATACAACTGACCACAAGTGACCTTGATACATCAAAGGCAATGGGACCGGACAACATCTCCCCGTTGCTCCACAGGGAGGGAGCAGATATACTGTGTGTGCAATTAACCACAATCTTCAACACATCCCTTGAAACTGGGCAACTACATGAGGTTGTTAGGTAAGACACATATGCAACAGTTAGGTATCTTTATTTCGAAACGTTTCGCCTACACAGTAGGCTTCTTCAGTCGAGTACAGAAACGTTGATAGAAGCAGATGAGACTTGAAGACGATGTGAACAGTCCATCACCCTTGAAGTTTTGAGGTGGTCAGTCCCTCAGTCTTGAGAAGAGCATTGTTCCATAGTATGAAACAATATTGAGTTGAAGTGACAGGATGGAGCCTTATATAGCGCCAGGAGGTGAGACGTAGGTCGCTAGTAGAACGCAGATGTTGGGAGTTCAGGTCCCTCTCAAATCCAGCCGTTCTCACTAGTAGAGGTTGTCGAAGTTGATTTCAGGTCTGTACCAAGATACCCTTGTGTTGCAGTGTCTGACAGATTGAACATTAAAATGGTATAAAATACCGACAGGTTGTTAGGTAAGACACATATGCAACAGTTAGGTATCTTTATTTCGAAACGTTTCGCCTACACAGTAGGCTTCTTCAGTCGAGTACAGAAACGTTGATAGAAGCAGATGAGACTTGAAGACGATGTGATCAGTCCATCACCCTTGAAGTTTCGAGGTGGTCAGTCCCTCAGTCTTGAGGGAAGAAGCCTACTGTGTAGGCGAAACGTTTCGAAACAAAGATATCTAACTGTTGCATATGTGTCTTACCTAACAACCTGTCGGTATTTTATACCATTTTAATGTTCAACTACATGAGGTATTGAAGACCGCAAATGTAGTTCCCATTTTTAAAAAAGGAGACAGAAAAAAGGCACTAAATTACAGACCAGTGTCACTGACCTGTATAGTATGCAAAGTCATGGAGAAGATTATCAGGAGGAGAGTGGTGGAGCACCTGGAACGGAATAAGATTATAAACGAAAACCAACACGGATTCATGGAAGGCAAATCCTGTGTCACAAACCTTCTAGAGTGCTGTGACAAAGTTACAGAAGTGCGACACGAGAGAGAGAGAGAGGGGTGGGCTGATTACATTTTCTTGGACTGCAAGAAGGCCTTCGACACAGTTCCTCGCAAGAGACTAGTGCAGAAACTAGAGGATCAGGCGCATATAACAGGAAGGGCACTGCAATGGATCAGAGAGTACCTGACAGGGAGGCAACAACGAGTCATGGTACGGGATGAGGTATCACAGTGGGCACCTGTGACGAGCGGGGTCCCGCAGGGGTCGGTCCTAGGACCAGTGCTATTTCGGGAATATTTGAATGACATGATGGAAGGGATAGACTCAGAGGTGTCCCTGTTCGCAGATGATGTGAAGTTAATGAGGAGAATTAAATCAGATGAGGACCAGGCAGGACTTCAAAGAGACCTGGTCAGGCTGAACACGTGGTCCAGCAACTGGCTCCTTGAATTCAACCCTGCCAAATGCAAAGTCATGAAGATCGGAGAATGGCAAACAAGACCGCAGACAGAGTATAGATTAGGTGGCCAAGGACTGCAAACCTCGCTCAAGGAGAAAGATCTTGGGGTGGCCATAGCACCGAGCATGTCTCTGGAGGCACACATCAACCAGATAACTGCTGCAGCATACGGGCGCCTGGCAAACCTGAGAATAGTGTTCCGATACCTTAGTAAGGAATCGTTAAAGACACTGTACACTGTGTAGAACAGGCCCATACTGGAGTATGCAGCTCCAGTTTGGAACCGACACCTTGGCAAAGACGTCAAGAAATTAGAGAAAGTGCAAAGGTTTGCAACAAGTCTAGTTCCGGAGCTGAGGGGTATGTACCTCGAAGAAAGGTTGAGGGAAATCGAACTGACGACATTGGAGGACAGGCGGGTCAGGGGAGACATGATAACGACATACAAAATACTATGTGGAATAGATAAAGTTGACAGAGACAGGTTGTTCCAGAGAGGGGACACAGAAACAAGGGGTCACAATTGGAAGCTGAAGACTCAGACGAGTCATAGGGATGTTAGGAAGTATTTCTTCAGTCATAGAGTCGTCAGAAAGTGGAATAGCCTAACAAGTGAAGTAGTGGAGGCAGGAACCATACATAGTTTTAAGAAGAGGTATGATGCAGCTCAGGAAGCAGAGAGAGAGAGGACCTAGTAGCGATCAGTGAAGAGGCAGGGCCAGGAGCTGAGTCTCGACCCCTGCAACCACAATTAGGTGAGTACAATTAGGTGAGTACACACACACACACACACACACACACACACCGCGTGCGCGAGTCAAGCCTTCCGTGCTCTGCGAATATAAGTGTTTTTGAGGGCTACCCAAGTGTACTGCAAGGGTTGCTAAGTATGTTAGGGTAGTGAACAATCCTTGAAGCGATTTACAATCTACCTGAGCCACATAAGTGTGGGGAGAGCCACAATTTTGTAAGTGATCTAGAAAGTGAAAGGGGGTGGCGCATTCAGAGTGGGCAGGCTAGTGTGTGTGCTCAGGCGACATTGTCACTTGTCACCCAAGAAAGATAATAAAGTGAAACAAATGTGTGACCAGTGAAAGATATACAGTGAATAGGGTACATTATGTAACGAGAAGAAAATGAGGTGGATCTATGTCCTGACGTCACATCGAGCTGGACAATCTACAGGCTGCTACAGCTGCATTGCAAGTACTATATTCACCTATGCGTGGTTGATCGGGTGTTGGGTTTCGGGTTCCAATTAATCGCCAAGCTGATTGTGAACGGTCCAACTCTCCTAGCACGATAAAGAATAGGCACTCAAGTATTCAATAAGGAATAGTAATTGGTAATCTATGGAACAAGGCGAGAAAGTTACTATAAGCCTAGGTGGTAGTAAAAGCATAGAGGGCAGCATTGTAAGTAGGTGCGGGTCAAGTCACAGGAGGGTGGGGGTCAGGTCACAAGAGGTGTGGTAAGGTAAGGGACCACTGAGACTCCACATAACACTCCAACGCACAATTCCACCTACTTTTCAGACAGTAAACCCACACATAATTCCACACACACACACACACACACACACACACACACACATACACACACACAAACACACACACACACACACATACACACACACACATATCCAGACTCCCGCATACACTCCCCCCCTCCCCCACCAACCTCTCACTCGTTCACCTGATCCCCCCTCTCTCATTCACCCTCCTCCTCCCCACCTCTCCCTCTTTCCCCCCCTCTCTCTCCCATTCTCCCCCTTGCTTCTCCCTCTTTCTCACTTCCCATATTCCCCGAAATCCCTCTCCCCACCCCTCTCCCATATAGCCACTATCCACAGTTCCTCCTCTACCTCCCCCCCTCACTCTGACAAACACACTACTAACCTAACACACAGAATTACTTAAGTTTTCCATTCTGAGGCAATCAAAATAAAAAAAAAACATGGGTTGCCAGAGAGCAAGAAGCAAAACCAAGGGACAGGAGGATGAATCTGCAAAGGAAGATTGGGCAGCAGAACTCACAAAAAGGGAACATGAATGGGAAAAGAAACTAGAAGAACTCAGCATGAGAATGGAAGAAATGATAGATATGGAAAGCAAGAAGTGGGAGATGCAAGTCATAGCAGCAGAGGCTAGGATACAGAGATTAGAAGAGGAACTGAAAAATCTGAAACAGCCTAAAGAACTAAAGAACATTTTGGGAATGACATCAGAGACTGCTACCTCAGTCACAAATAAGGGGACCATAGGAAAAGAAGGGGGAACTGCATGAAGAAGCTCTATCAGAGGGGACTGTAGTAAATGAAAGAGCTAAGCCATATGTGGAGGCCCTAACAGACCACAGTAGTGCCCAGGGAAAGCCGAGAAGGCTTTCCCTGGGCCCAAGTACAATAGATAGTGAAACTGAAGAAAGGAAAGCTGCAATGGAGGAAATTAAATTGAATGAATGGATACATAAGGATATGCAGTGGGAGAATGAAAGGGGGAGGTCAGTCATTGTGTATGGGATCCAGGAAGTTGAAGGGCAAACATATGAAGCAAGAAAACAAGGGGAAAAAGCGCAATTGAAAGCATCATAAAAGCAATAGGAGAAGATGACATGACCCAGCTGGAAAATTTTCGGAGAATAGGGGGGTTTGCAAGAAGAAGAACCTGGCCAGTGAAAGTGACTTTCAAGGCAGAATCGACTCAGAACAGGATCCTGCAGGAGAAAGCAGGATTAAGGGACATGCCGACATACCAGAAGGTGTATCTTGACCACAACAGAACACAAGAAGAAAGGCAGAACCTGAGAGAGATGGAACAAAGGCAAAAGGAGGAAAGAGAGTAGATGGAGGAGACAGACAGGAGATCCCAGACCCAGGAAGATCAAATACAGCCTCCCTCACAACTTCCTATAGACCCCCAACCAGGTCAACCCCAGTGCAACCAAACATTCTAAACCAAAACACCCATGCCATATCCAATGCCCCCGCCCACTGCATTACAAACTTCACCCCCACAGCAAACACCCATAGATCCTTATCAGGTCTCCCACTTCCCCAACCCCAATGTATCCCCCAGACCACAGTCTTAGAAAAGAAGTTGAAGGTGTGGTATACAAATGCAGATGGAATAACAAATAAGTATGAGAAGTGGCATGAAAGAATCGAGGAGACATCCCCAGACATAATAGCACTCACAGAAACAAAACTCACCAGAATTATAACAGATGCAATCTTTCCACCCGGATATCAAATCCTCAGGAAAGACAGAGGGAGGAGTGTGGGAGTAGGAGTTGCACTGATCATTAAAAACCAGTGGGGTTTTGAGAAAACGGAAGGAATGGATGGCACGGGCGAAAGGGACTACTAGTAGGAACAATCCAGTCTGAGGGACATAAGGTGTTAATTGCAGTAACGTACAACCCACCACAGAATGGCAGGAGGCCAAGAGAAGAATACAATGAGACCAACAGAGCAATGGTCGACACACTAGCCGAGGTGGTCAGAAGAGCTCACATGGGGGGAGCAAAGTTACTAGTTAGGGGTGATTTTAATCACAAGGAGATTGACTGGGAAAACCTGGAGCACCATGGGGGTCCCAAAACATGGAGAGCCAAGATGATGGATGTGGTACTGGAAAACCTCATGCATCAACATGTTAGAGACACTACAAGAGATAGAGGTAAGGATGATCCAGCAAGACTGGACCTTGTATTCACCTTGAGTAGCTCGGACATCGAGGATATCATGTATGAAAGGCCCCTAGGAGCTAGTGATCATGTGGTTCTGTGCTTCGACTACATAGTTGAGCTTCAAGTGGAGAGAGTAGCAGGAATAGGATGGGAAAAACCAAACTACAAAAGGGAGAACTAATCAGGCATGAGGAACTTCCTGCAAGACATTCAGTGGGAGAGAGAACTGACAGGAAAACCAGTACAAGAAATGATGGACTATGTGACAACAAAATGCAAGGAGGCAGAGGAGAGGTTTGTTCCCAAGGGAAACAGAAATAATGGGAAGAACAGAACGAGTCCTTGGTTCACCCAAAGGTGTAGGGAGGCAAAAACTAGGTGTACTAGAGAATGTAAAAGGTACAGAAGACAGAGAACTCAGGAAAATAAAGAGATTAGCCGAAGAGCCAGAAACGAATATGCACAGATAAGACTGGAGGCTCAGTGACAATATGAAAATGACATAGCATCGAAAGTCAAGTCTGACTCGAAGCTGTTGTATAGCCACATCAGGAGGAAAACAACAGTCAAGGACCAGGTAATCAGACTGTGGAAGGGTGATGGGGAGTTCACAAGAAACGATCGAGAGGTATGTGAGGAGCTCAACACGAGATTTAAAGAAGTATTTACAGTGGAAACAAGTAGGACTCGAGGAAATCAGAACAGGGGGGTACAACAACAAGTGCTGGATGAGGTACACATAACCAAGGAGGAGGTGAAGAAGCTGCTATGTGAACTTGACATCTCAAAGGCGGTGGGACCAACAACATCTCTCCGTGGGTCCTCAGAGAGGAAGCAGAGATGCTGTGTGTGCCATTAACAAAGATCTTCAACACATCAATTGAAACTGGGCAACTCCCTGAGGTATGGAAGACGGAAAATGTAGTCCCAGTTTTTAAAAAGGGAGACAGACATGAGGCATTAAACTACAGACCTGTGTCACTAACGTGTATAGTATGCAAAGTCATGGAGAAGATCATCAGGAGGAGTGTGGTGGAGCACCTGGAAAGAAACAAGTGTATAATCGACAACCAGCACGGTTTCAGGGAAGGAAAATCCTCTGTCACAAACTTACTGGAGTTTTATGACAAGGTGACAGAAGTAAGACAAAAGAGAGAGGGGTGGATCGACTGCATTTTTTAGGACTGCAAGAAGGCCTTCGACAGAGTTCCTCACAAGAGGTTACTGCAAAAGCTAGAGTATCAGGCACACATAAACTTGAAGGGCACTGCAATGGATCAGAGAATACCTGACAGGGAGGCAACAACGAGTCATGGTACGTGACGAGGTGTCAGAGTGGGCACCTGTGACAATATGGGTTCCACAGGGGTCAGTCCTAGGACCTGTGCTGTTTTCGGTATATGTGAATGACATAACGGAAGGGATAGACTCAAAAGTGTCCTTGTTTGCAGATGATGTGAAGTTAATGAGAAGAATCAAATCGGATGAGGATCAGGCAGGACTAGAAAGAGACCTGGACTACAAGCCTGGTCCAGCAACTGGCTCCTTGAGTTTAACCCTGCCAAATGCAAAGTCATGAATATTGGGGAAGGGCAAAGAAGACCGCAGACACAATATAGTCTAGATGGCCAAAGACTGCAAACCTCACTCAAGGAAGAAGATCTGGGGGTGAGTACAACATTGAGCACATCTCCTGAGGCGCACATCAATCAGATAACTGCTGCAGCATTCGGGCGTCTGGCAAACCTACGGATAGCGTTCCGATACCTCAGTAAGGAATCGTTCAAGTTCAAGACTCTGTATACCATTTACGTCAGGCCCATGCTGGAGTATGCAGCACCAGTTTGGAATCTACACCTGGTTAAGCACATCAATAAATTAGAGAAAGTGCAAAAGTTTGCAACAAGACTAGTTCCAGAGCTAAGGGGATTGTCCTACGAAGAAATGTTGAGGGAAATCTGCCTGACTACACTGGAGGACAGGAGGGTCAGGGGAGACATGATAACGACATATAAAATACTGCACGGAATAGACAAGGTGGACAAAGTCCAAAGACTGGATGTTCCAGAGATGGGACAGAAACCAGAGGTCACTATTGGAAGTTGAAGACTCGGATGAATCAAAGGGATGTTAGGAAGTATTTCTTCAGTCATAGAGTAGTCAGGCCGTGGAATAGCCTAGAAAGTGACGTAGTGGAGGCGGGAACCATACATAGTTTTAAGACGAGGTTTGATAAAGCTCATGGAGCAGGGAGAGAGAGAATCTAGTAGCAGTCAGTGAAGAGGCGGGGCCAGGAGCTTTAACTCGACCCCTGCAACCATAAATAGGTGAGTACACACACACACACACATACACACACACACACAAATAGGTGAGTACAAATAGGTGAGTACACTCACACACACTTAACCCCAGTAATGTAAGGTCATGAAGATTGGGGAAGGACACAGAAGACCGCAGACGGAGTACAGGTTTGGAAACCAACAACTGCAAACGTCAGTTAAAGAAAAGGATCTTGGGGTAAGCATTATAACGAACATGTCCCCTGAGGCACACATCAATCAAATAGCTGCTGCAGGTTATGGGAGATTGGCAAACCTGAGATTGGCGTTTAGACATCTGAGTAAGGAGTCATTCACGACATTGTACACAGTGTACATAAGGAGTATGCTGGAATATGCAGCGCCAGTATGGAACCCTCACTTAGCCAAACACGTCACGAAATTGGAGAAAGTGCAAAAATTTGCAACACGATTAGTCCCGGAACTGAAGGGTATGTCTTATGAGGAGAGGTTAAGGGAACTCAACCTGATGACACTAGAGGATAGGAGGGATAGAGGGGACATGATAACAACGTATAAAATACTAAGAGGCATTGACAAGGTGGACAAGGATCGAATATTTCAGAGATGGGATACAGAAACAAGGGGACACAATTGGAAACTGAAAACCCAGATGAGTCATAGGGATGTTATGAAGTATTTCTTTAGTCTTAGAGTGGTCAGGAACTGGAATAATCTGGAGAGT
>NC_091293.1:31928746-31943746 GCF_038502225.1 Cherax quadricarinatus | reverse complement strand
TGTCTTTATTGTGTACGAACATGTTCCAGACTCGGGTAATCCTAGGAATGAATGATGTCAGATGAAGTGATGTTCTTGATAAGAAAACTGCCAGAGTGTAGTCGCTAATTGTTATATAGGTGTCGTCTCGCTGTCCACGACGTGGAGCCAAATGTGGCAACTACAAAATAGTAAGACCACCCACATCTCTCCGATGTTGAAAGCTCTGTTAAAATGACAGATTTATCCATGCCGGATCCAAGCGAGAGATAAATCGTCGTTTTCCCCAGGCTAATATAGATATAAGCTAGTGATTGCAGTACCTGAGAGTAGCTGGTATTTTCGCTGTATGATAAATGTCAGAGTACAGTCATCTATATAGTCATGGGAATCTGGGATGAGTTGATGAATGTCACTGAAGTAAACATTTCACAACATTGTCCCAACCTCTGTCCTATTGAGAACTGCCCTTAGAGACCTACCTTGAAGAAGGCGTAGCGCAGAGAGTGCAGAGTGTGACTACACAGTTGAGCGTGGATTCATCCCTCGACTCGTGCCACTTAATGGAGAGGTTTAGCAATAGATTAGCAGTAGTGATGTGGCATGTTAAGAGTACGTTATGTTGAGAAATGGGTTTACCAACTAAGATATAATTTATAAATATAATTATAGGGAACACTTAGCTGATAAAAGACAGCAAATTGTCTACACAGCCGCCCCTGCAGACGAGGTCTTGAATTGTTGTCATGATCATCTCTCAACGGGCTGTAATGAGTTATAATTTGTAAGATTATAAATTACCCCTAGGGGGTGTTATGTCAGCATATTTCATTCACTGATATCTGACAAACTTACTTGTGTGGACTCAAAAGTCCGCACCTAACTGCCGACTATAGGTTGATTACAAACTCCTTGCGACACAAGAACTGCGCAGTCCCCCGTACTACAAGAAATTCGTAACCTACCTTGCTCTTGTAGCGTGAGCTATGGTGTTCTTCACACCTTAAACAGGTATTGGTGACTTGATAGAAGCTGAAGTGTCCTTGGATGTCCACGTCTTCCATAGTCTAGGAATATGCACACTGGTACACTATGTTCCACAAGATTTGTCTTTATTGTTCACAATCTTATCACTAAAGAAGCTGATCACACTTCTCTTAAGTGTTTATTTTGTTTTATGAGACACTTTGTTCACACTAACGCACAGATCGTTCTTTGTTGGTTATCCTGGCGTCAGTGTCACTCTCAGTAGAGTCAAAAGTAATCTGAAGACACCACAACGCCCCACGCCGTCACTGCCCCCAGCACAAAGGAAAAGCTGACCTAGTACTTTTGCTTCCTTGCCACTTCCTCGATGAAGCAAAGCAAAATGTTTGTTTCTTGCTGTCTTAAGCATAGACAACAATGTCCACTATCTTTACTATGGTAATAGAGTGGGAGCAGGATTTTCCTTAATTGTCCTGCTAAGGTAAGAGATGTACTGTCTCTTATTAAAATACACTCTGCAACACTGGACTGCAAGGAGTGGCGGTCGCTTGACCACAGGTCGTATACTGGTACTGCATCTGGGATCAATTACTCGCTGTAGCAGTAAACAAGATATTTGCCCCTTCGGAGAGGGCTGGGCCCCTCAGGGCTGAAAGGGGCTGAAGGGGGCTGATACCCCCGTCCTGGAGAAAATTTCTCCACACGTTACATTTTATTCGGTGTATGTCACACACCCATATAGGCATGCCCTCCCTACCAGCGAACCAGGCGCTAAGTGTATAATGAGGAGGGGCATCCCCTTCGTTATGCTAGCACCTTAGTTCAACCAGCCAGTTACATGGAAGCTCGCCAAAGTTATGAACCGATGTGGGACATTCGTGAATTGGCACTGGCAGACTTACCTCAAAGTCTGGTTGAATACGGTTCTCACCATGTCTCTTGAATGCAATTTACATCTTTGTACATATATATTGTACATACTACTGCTTGCTGTTTGGTGAAGGAAATGTGAGTATTTACTCTCTGCTGCCTTTTGCTCATTCCATGTTTCGATCTTAGTTATCGTGCTACAACCAATTGTGCAAGCCACTAGACTACACATGTGTTCGTAATAAGTGACACTTTCTGAAACTATATTAACGGTCACAAAGAAGCAAGTGGTAGTTGAAAAAAGCTGCCACCTGCCGTGAGATTATTGTCTCAAAAATCTTGTCAGTGATTGAGAGGAGTGACACTGGTTTGTAGTTGCTGATATCCGCTTTGCTCTTCTTTATTGTAAAAAGGGACCACATTTTTTTTTCATGAGACAAGGCCATTTACATTGTGCTAGGCAGTGCTAACAGATCTTATCTGGATCCATAGCCTATTACTGGTCTAGGAATTTAAGGAGGATAAATACTTCATCCTGCCTTTCTGACGCCTCTGTTACATTTGACACAGTTGTTGCGACTAACATAGGAGGTTTCCTTACTGGATCAGGGACCTTCATCCTGGCAGCAAAGAGGGCAGCTCTCGCGTGAATGCTAATAAAGATAATCCTAATTTGTCGACTAAGAGATGGAATAATTTCCTCAGGTAACTCTGTCGCTTCTTGACCAAGAACCACCAGGTTTTGGAGCCCACTCTTCACGATGCCAGTTTCTTTTTATGTCAGTCTCCCATATAGAGATGATCCAGATTTGGACTCCTTCCATTTGCCGAAAAGCGTCCTTGTCCAGGTTCCTGTAATAGAGAGTGGGATGCCTTTTATACTTACACCAAGCCTAGTACTATGCAGTAGTGGTGAGGGATGTATTTATGTCGGAGATTAAAAATGTGTTTAGTGAAGGCATTCACTTGGCTATCGTCATCATCTTGGAGAAGAGCATTCCAGTCAGAGGCTGCAAGCTCCGAGCAAAGGGTCAGCCAGTTTCCTCTTTCCAACGGCCTAGTTGTGCGTGACGATTCTTCACCTACTTCTGACGATTCTTCATCTCGTAATGACAGCCTTGTGGTCAAATGATCCAACGAAGACGAGAGGTTAGTAAGTAATTATGCCTTCAGACAGATCACTCGCTTCTGGTTCAAGGGAGGAGCCAGAGATATGAGTAGGAAAGTTAACTAACTTTTTCATACGAAACACTGCAAGAAGTTCCTCGAAATCCCTCTGTGTAAGTTGCTAGTTGAGGTTACTAAGAATTATATGCAAACATTTATGCTGAAGCAGAATGTTGTCCATATTTTTTCATCAGGAAGCTAATGGCGTCTGCTTGATACGATTGAGGTCTATGCATTGCTCAAGCTACTACAGGTGTATTAGGGTCTATTCATAATAGCCTGAAGAAAATAATTTTCGGTTGCTTAGAGATGGCAACATCAATGGGCTGGACTTGTACACTTTTAGAAAAGCATAAGACAACGCCTTCTTATTGACTTTGCCTGTCTCTTCTCATCTATGAGGTGTAGCCAGCAATTCTAGCAAAATTTTCCGGATTTCTGACGTCAAAAGATGTCACAACAACGGCGATCATATTAGAACGATGACTATTCACGAAACTATGCTTGAGCGCATGGGGCATTGGTAATAAAGCCCTAATGTTGACAGACAGGATGCTTATAGACTGGCTCCTCATGGTTGTGTTCAGCTTGACTAAATAGGTGAGATAGGTAGGACCCTGGGGCAGCCGCTGGGATGTAGATCTGTGGTCTTGTATAAAGCACGAAACCACATGCTGAGCTGAAGTAGGAGTAGTTTGTTTGAACAGCTGTCTTTTTGATGTCCCCTCTTGTGGAAGAAATTACACATAATATCTCGCAGATAATTGTCAGTGGTGTGCCCCTTCCGGTGACAGCGGGAGAACTTCCTAGTTGCTGAGGAGGGCTATCTCCTATTTCCGGCACCTTTTGCGTTTTGCTGCTGATTCAGCATTTGATTTCTCTGTTCTGCTGCTGGTGAGCCTGACGATTGTGTACCCAGTAGAAGCTTTCCTGGGGTTGTTTTGGCTATGAGTGGCTTCCTCTCTCTCTCTCTCTCTCTCTCTCTCTCTCTCTCTCTCTCTCTCTCTCTCCCTCTCTCTTTTTTTTTCTTTTTTTTTATACACAGGGTTTGACAAGGTTAAGGATCCCTAGCTTTATTGACAGGCTATTTACAGGTTAAGGATTCCTAACTTTATTGGCAAGCTAAGAGCTGTTACCTACATCAGCTCATTTGAAAGCATTTTTATTGTTATGAGACATACACGTAGGGAACAGGATGAAGTTGGAGCCATCTGTGGGCCAGCATTTTCATTTGATCAACTGACTTTATCTCGTTGACATCATTATGCTGTACGAATGTGTTCCATACTAGAGTCATCCTGGTTATGTATGATCTCAGATGGAGTGATGTTCTGGAGAAGGGTACAGCCAGAGTGAAGTTGCTGCTTTCTGCCAGTCTTGTGGCATAAAAGCTTGTTTCACGCTGTCCTCGAAGTGAATCCAAGTGTGGTATTTTGACAATATTGGCCTTGTACATAACAGTAAGGCCACCCACATCCCTCCTATGTTGAAGGCTCTGCTGAAATGACAGATCTATCCAGGATGGGTCCAGGCGAGAGATGAGACGTCTTGCTCTGTTCTCTGCTCTGTCAAGCAGTCGCAGATGAGAGGGGGGGGAGGGGTCAGGCAAACCAAGAAAGTGGAGCATACTCAAGGTGTGAGCGTACTTGTGCCTCGTACAGGATCTTGCAACCCCTACTGTCAAGCAGATGCGAGATACGGCGAAGTGCTGTAAGCTTCCTGGCTGCCTTGTTTGCAAGATTTACAACATGGTTCTTCATGGTTAGTTTGGAGTCAAATTTCACCCCAAGGATATCAACTTCTTCTCCAGGTGCCAACACCCTCCCATTCATCCTTACTACTGCACCAGCATTACCATCATGGTGCCTAGAGATGATCATCATTTGCGTTTTCTCAGGTGCAAATGTTACTTGCTATCTATTTCCCCAAGCTGATATAGCTCTCAGCTGGTGATTGATGTAGCTTAGAGCAGCTGGCATTTCTTCTCTTGGATAAGTGAATGTCAGTGTACAGTCGTCTGCATATGCATGTGATTCTGGGATGAGATGAAGAAGGTCGTTGAAGTAGACATTCCATAACAATGGACCCAGCACGCTTCCTTGTGGAACACTTGCCCCAATAGGATGTCTTGCTGATTCCGTTCCATTGAGAACTACACTTAGAGATCTACCATGAAGGTAATCACTGAGGAGACATAGCGTAGAGCCTGCAATTCCCAGTGCTTAAAGTTTTGCTAAGAGGCCCTGGTGCCACACCCGGTCGAAAGCGCCAGCAATGTCCAGTGCTACCACACAGCTCTCTCTCTCTCTCTCTTTCCCTCTCGTTCTCTCTCTCTCCACTTCTTATGCACACACACACACACACACACACACACACACACACACACACACACACACAATCACACACACACACACACACACACACACACACACACACACACACACACACACACACACACACACATGCCGTCTTGCTATTATTCATGAATACTCAGTCAAACCATTCCTCTCAAGCATCATTTCTGCTATTTTACTGAAGATCTCAAGTAGGTTTGTATAACAGGAATTATCACCTCAAAATCCTTGCTGATTATGTATCGAACCAATGTTCTCCAATTGCCCCACCACTTTCCTGATTATTTTCTCCATTACTTTGTACAGTATACATGTCACTGCACCTTGCCAGTTGTCTAATGATTATTGTAGATTTTAGCTATCGGTTTGGAAAATGTATCCCCAACCTCTCTCAGAATCCACAGTGATACTTGATCAGGTTTCATTGCCTTTGATGGATCCAGCGCATTCGCAAGCTTCTTCACTTGTTCCCCTGATATTTGCATGGAGTCCGGTATCCGATATGTAGCCTTTCCCTTCAACTCTCTGGTGTTGCCCCTGTTTCCACGGAGAACATTCTCTCATATAGTTGGCTCAGTTCCTCGAAGACGTCCTTGATGTTTTTTGTAAGTTATCCACCATCGTGCTTAAGTTTCATTCCATGATCTTTTAGTTTTCTTTCCAGTTATGTGCAGTTAAGACAAATTATGCTTTTGTTGCTGCGAAGTTCTGGAGCTGCCACTTAATTTCTCTCCCTCGCATAGTCATTTCTGACTCTTCTGCTCACTTTTTTCTTTTCTTTTCTTTTTCGCTAAAAATATTCTGTCATTACTAAAAATATACTTTTCTTGCTCTTGTCTTCCTGTCTCTGTATCTTTAGTTAAATCATTAGCTCCTTTGTTCATAACATTGCCTCTGGTTATTGCATGTGCATGTGTTTGTGTGTGTAAAATCAGGTCTCGGATATTAAGAGACTGAAGACATTTTTCCACTTAGACATGTGCACCAGAACATTTTACATTCTCTGAAAATTTTAAGGTGGCAGTGGGTGCATAACTTCCTATTAAATTGAGACAATGGACAACCTGTGTTAGTGCGTGTTTCTGCCACTTGCCAGTTGAGCCCCCTGCCCACACCCCATGCCCACGCCCCCTGCCAACACCCTTTGCCCACACCCCCTGCCTACAGTCCCTGCACCTGCCTGCAGCTAACACCCTCTCTTCTCCTTTCCTTTCGCCACCACCACTGCCACCCTTTTCAACGCCAATGCCCCCTGCCCCTTCGCCCTGCCCAAGCCTCCTGCTCCTGCCCCCTGTCCATAACCCCGACCCTTGTCATCGTTTAGTTACCTTGTCTTGCTTCCTTACAAGTCCTCTGCCCAGGCCCCTTTTCCTCAGCCCTCTACTCCCGCTCCAAGCCCTTTCCTCCATCTCTTTCTTCTGCCCTTCTTCCTGCCCCTTCCTGTGCCCCCTCCCCTCTTTCGCCATCCTTTATCCCTATCACCATCTTGAGCTGTCACACCCTGACAGTCGCCTTGCCCCCTGTCGTACCCTACCACTTCACAGTGTCCTTGCTCTCGTAGTGCCTTGCAATAAGCTGCACACTGCTCTCCAAAGGGTGTAAACTCTGCCTGTTCAACAGAGACCTTTCAGAAATGGAGAAAAGAAACTCTCAAAAAATTTTTTGGAACAGAAATCAAGGAATAAAGCGGGAAGTGTGGAGGCAGCAGCCATGAAACTTCCCTTCCTTGGTTGGTGTGGAAAAGGAACTGTCAGCCATGGTGTGTGACTTGTTCTCCCACCCACTCTATTCTCCCTTCTCTTTTTCTAATACCGTCAAAATAAACTAACCTATTTCCCTTTCTCTCTCTCTCTCTCTCTCTCTCTCTCTCTCTCTCTCTCTCTCTCTCTCTCTCTCTCTCTCTCTCTCTCTCTCTCTCTCTCTCTCGCTCTCTCTCCCAGACACCGTTTTACTATCCGAGTTCCTCTATATCCCCTCACCTGCCCCACCTGCACCCTATATTTCGTTCTTCTACTCCTCTACACACTCTAGCCTCCCTCTCTGACTCCCCTGAGCCGCCTTTTTCCTTTTTCTACTCCCACTGCACACTTTCTGCCTCCTCTACTCACCTGCACCTTTCTCTTTCTCCTTTTCTCATGCACCGCCTTTTTAGCTCTTCTACTTTCCCACAATCCACTACATACACTCCCTCCCCTCTCTCCTCCTTTACCCGTTTCTCCTTCTGCTATCCAACATTTCCTTTTTTTCTCTACTCCTTCATCATCTCCTCCTTCACCTTCCTTTTTTATCTCTCCTTCTCTACTGCAACCCCATCCGCTTTTCCTCGTCCCCTGAGGCCCCTTTCTCTCTTTCCTCCTTTGCACCCCGTTACTCCCCTCCTCCCTCGTACTCACTTTTACATCTCCACCTCACTCACTGCTTCACCATCACCACTCACTTCCTCACCATCACCACTCACTGCCTCACCATCACCACTCACTGCCTCACCATCACCACTCACTGCCTGTCCATCACCACTCACTGCCTCTCCATCACCACTCACTGCCTCACCATCACCACTCACTGCCTCTCCATCACCACTCACTGCCTCTCCATCACCAGTCACTGCCTCACCATCACCACTCACTGCCTCACCATCACCACTCACTGCCTCTCCATCACCACTCACTGCCTCTCCATCACTACTCACTGCCTCACCATCACCACTCACTGCCTGTCCATCACCACTCACTGCCTCACTATCACCACTCACTGCCTCACCATCACCACTCACTGCCTCACCATCACCACTCACTGCCTCACCATCACCACTCACTGCCTGTCCATCAGCACTCACTGCCTCACCATCACCACTCACTGCCTCTCCATCACCACTCACTGCCTCACCATCACTACTCACTGCCTGTCCATCAGCACTCACTGCCTCACCATAGCCACTCACTGCCTCACCATAGCCTCACCATCCTCACCATCACCACTCACTGCCTCACCATAGCCACTCACTGCCTGTCCATCACTACTCACTGCCTCACCATCACCACTCACTGCCTCACCATCACCACTCACTGCTTCACCATCACCACTCACTGCCTCACCATCACCACTCACTTCCTGTCCATCACCACTCACTGTCTCTCCATCACCAGTCATTTCCTCTCCATCACCACTCACTGCCTGTCCATCACCACTCACTGCCTCACCATCACCACTCACTGCCTCACCATCGCCACTCACTGCCTGTCCATCACTACTCACTGCCTCACCATCACCACTCACTGCTTCACCATCACCACTCACTGCCTCTCCATCACTACTCACTGTCTCACCATCACCACTCACTGCCTGTCCATCACCGCTCACTGCCTCACCATCGCCACTCACTGCCTCACCATCACCACTCACTGCCTGTCCATCACTCACTGCCTCACCATCACCACTCACTGCCTCACCATCACCACTCACTGCTTCACCATCACCACTCACTGCCTCACCATCACCACTCACTTCCTGTCCATCACCACTCACTGCCTCTCCATCACCAGTCATTTCCTCTCCATCACCACTCACTGCCTGTCCATCACCACTCATTGCCTCACCATCACCACTCACTGCCTCACCATCGCCACTCACTGCCTGTCCATCACTACTCACTGCCTCACCATCACCACTCACTGCTTCACCATCACCACTCACTGCCTCTCCATCACTACTCACTGTCTCACCATCACCACTCACTGCCTGTCCATCACCGCTCACTGCTTCACCATCGCCACTCACTGCCTCACCATCACCACTCACTGCCTGTCCATCACTCACTGCCTCACCATCACCACTTACTGTCTCACCATCACCACTCACTGTCTCACCATCACCACTCACTGCCTGTCCATCACCACTCACTGCCTCACCATCACCACTCACTGTCTCACCATCACCACTCACTGCCTCACCATCACCACTCACTGCCTCACCATCACCACTCACTGCCTGTCCATCACCACTCACTGTCTCACCATCACCACTCAGTGCCTCACCATCACCACTCACTGCCTCACCATCACCACTCACTGTCTCACCATCACGACTCACTGCCTCACCATCACCACTCACTGCCTGTCCATCACCACTCACTGCCTCACCATCACCACTCACTGTCTCACCATCACCACTTACTGCCTCACCATCACCACTCACTGCCTCACCATCACCACTCACTGCCTCACCATCACCACTCACTGTCTCACCATCACCACTCACTGCCTCACCATCACCACTCACTGCCTCACCATCACCACTCACTGTCTCACCATCACCACTCACTGTCTCACCATCACCACTCACTGCCTCACCATCACCACCCAGCATCCATTACAGATCAAAAGTTATTCTATTCGCCACCTTCAACACCGCTCCTCCATCCTCTATTAATACCTTTACTTTCATCTTTCCCTTCTCATCTTCTATACACTCTCTCCTTCACACTCCTCTTCCCTCCCTGAAATTTGCTCCAGCACATTCCTTTTCCTTTTCTGAAACTCTCTTCTATACTCATATTCCTGAAACTCTGCTCCTCTTTCCCCTCTTGAAACTCCACTACACTCTTCTTCCTACGGATAATAACGGATAATTACACTCTTTTTAAATTTCACACTCATTGCCAAGGACACAATTCTGATATTATACAGCTTAATCTTACGCATCTTACATTTCTTTCTGTTCCTTATGTTTAGCGCTTCTAAGTTTTCTCCACACCTCTTTGTTCCACATTACCGCTGCTCTTTCTTGAGCTTCCATTCCTTCACTAACATCCGACTATGTTAACTTATTTCCATTAAGACTATCCCACCCTACATAAATTTATTTCAGCCAATTAAGTCTTTCACACGTAACATTAATTAGCAGTTCCTTCTTAAAATTAGTACAACATTCATGCACTTTCACATTACGGGAACAGTCATAAGTGCATAAATACATACATACACACACACACACAGCAGGAGCTATGACTACACACCTGCAATCACAATTAGGTGAGTAAATATATATATATATATATATATATATATATATATATATATATATATATATATATATAATATATATATATATATAGGGAGGTACCACCTCTAAAACTGTCATGGGGACCCTCATCCTCAGAGAAAAGAATAAACTTGCTACAGGGAAAACTCAAGGTTTTCCCTGAAGCTGTTTGAGAATTTTCTCCTACCACCCCCAATATTTCCAGTATGTTTTATTTACAGAAAAAAATGCATTGGCCAAATATTCACAAAAGTACAACAGAAAGTAAAACAACATAGGTGACTCAGAGCTACATCTCGAATACTTCGTCCAGCTCCCCTGCGTTGGGCCGCGTGCCCAGAATGCTGCAGGCATTTCCTCTCTGGATCGCAACACTGAGTCTCTGAAAGAGAAAGCTGGTCGCCCTGTGGTCCTTGGTTTCTATGATGAGCTTTTCATCCAGCTCTTTGAGGAACTTTAGAGCACACTTGCCCCATGCTCCAAGGGTCTCCGACCCTATTGGAATGAAGTTATAGCAAGGGGGAAGGTCTTCATATTTTCGGATCTTCTGGGTGTCCCTGTGGCTGGCAGCTCCACCCCTTCCACTACAGAGTATGGCAAGTAGGTGTCTGCCAATGTAGCAGCACTGGAGTAGTCCCAGGCAATCTGCTTTCCATCCTTCCAGGGTAGAGTAGTGGCTCCATCAGGACGCTTTTCACTTCCATCAGACCTCTGTACTTGGGGTTCCCGTTGAGCTGGGCAACGGGCTGTGGCGAGGCTTCTCTTTACGATGTCACTGACCTCCTCATGTCATATATATATGTTATATATGTTATATGTTATATATGTTATATGTCATATATATATGTCATATATATATGTTAGGTAGTAGGTTGGTAGACAGCAACCGCCCAGGGAGGTACTACCGTCCTGCCAAGTGAGTGTAAAACGAAAGCCTGTGATTGTTTTACATGATGGTTGGATTGCTGATGTCTTTTGTCTGTCTCATAAATATGCAAGATTACAGGCATGTCTTGCTACTTCTACTTACACTTAGGTCACACTACACATACATGTACACATTTATTTATACACACTCATCTGAGTTTTCTTTGATTTTATCTTAATAGTTCTTGGTCTTATTAATTTTCCTTTTATATCCATGGGGAAGTGGAATAAGAATCTTTCCTCCGTAAGCCATGCGTGTTGTAAAAGTCAACTAAAATGCCGGGAACAATGGGCTAGTAACCCCTTTTCCTGTAAAGATTACTAAAAAGAATAAGAAGAAGAAAATTGTCAAAGTGGGAAGTCTGAATGTGCGTGGATGTTGTGCAGATGATAAGAAAGAGATGATTGTGGATGTTATGAATGAGAAGAAGCTGGATGTCCTGGCTTTAAGTAAAACAAAGCTGAAGGGGGTGGGAGAGTTTCAGTGGAGAGGAATAAATGGCATTAGGTCAGGGGTTTCAAATAGAGTTAGAGCTAAAGAAGGAGTAGCAATAATGTTGAAGGATAAGCTATGGCAGGAAAAGAGGGACTATAAATGCATTAATTCAAGGATTATGTGGAGTAAAATAAAGATTGGATGTGAAAAGTGGGTTATAATAAGCGTGTATGCACCTGGAGAAGAGAGAAGTGTAGAGGAGAGAGAGAGATTTTGGGAAATGTTGAGTGAATGCGTGGGGAGTTTTGAATCAAGTGTGAGAGTAATGGTGGTTGGGGATTTCAATGCTAAAGTGGGTAAAAATGTTATGGAGGGAGTAGTAGGTAAATTTGGGGTGCCAGGGGTAAATGTAAATGGGGAGCCTTTAATTGAGCTATGTGTAGAAAGAAATTTGGTAATAAGTAATACATATTTTATGAAAAAGAGGATAAATAAATATACAAGGTATGATGTAGCACGTAATGAAAGTAGTTTATTAGATTATGTATTGGTGGATAAAAGGTTGATGGGTAGGCTCCAGGATGTACATGTTTATAGAGGGGCAACTGATATATCGGATCATTATTTAGTTGTAGCTACAGTTAGAGTAAGAGGTAGATGGGAAAAGAGGAAGGTGGCAACAACAAGTAAGAGGGAGGTGAAAGTGTATAAACTAAGGGAGGAGGAAGTTCGGGTGAGATATAAGCGACTATTGGCAGAAAGGTGGGCTAGTGCAAAGATGAGTAGTGGGGGGGTTGAAGAGGGTTGGAATAGTTTTAAAAATGCAGTATTAGAATGTGGGGCAGAAGTTTGTGGTTATAGGAGGGTGGGAGCAGGAGGAAAGAGGAGTGATTAGTGGAATGATGAAGTAAAGGGTGTGATAAAAGAGAAAAAGGTAGCTTATGAGAGGTTTTTACAAAGCAGAAGTGTTATAAGAAGAGCAGAGTATATGGAGAGTAAAAGAAAGGTAAATAGAGTGGTGAGAGAGTGCAAAAGGAGAGCAGATGATAGAGTGGGAGAGGCACTGTCAAGAAATTTTAATGAAAATAAGAAAAAATTTTGGAGTGAGTTAAACAAGTTAAGAAAGCCTAGGGAAAATATGGATTTGTCAGTTAAAAACAGAGTAGGGGAGTTAGTAGATGGGGAGATGGAGGTATTGGGTAGATGGCGAGAATATTTTGAGGAACTTTTAAATGTTAAGGAAGAAACAGAAGCAGTAATTTCATGCACTGGTCAGGGAGGTATACCATCTTTTAGGAGTGAAGAAGAGCAGAATGTAAGTGTGGGGGAGGTACGTGAGGCATTACGTAAAATGAAAGGGGGTAAAGCAGCTGGAACTGATGGGATCATGACAGAAATGTTAAAAGCAGGGAGGGATATAGTGTTGGAGTGGTTGGTACTTTTGTTTAATAAATGTATGAAAGAGGGGAAGGTACCTAGGGATTGGCGGAGAGCATGTATAGTCCCTTTATATAAAGGGAAAGGGGACAAAAGAGACTGTAAAAATTATAGAGGAATAAGCTTACTGAGTATACCAGGAAAAGTGTACGGTAGGGTTATAATTGAAAGAATTAGAGGTAAGACAGAATGTAGGATTGCGGATGAGCAAGGAGGTTTCAGAGTGGGTAGGGGATGTGTAGATCAAGTGTTTACATTGAAGCATATATGTGAACAGTATTTAGATAAAGGTATATGGAATAGGTGGTAAGTTATTAAATGCTGTAAAGAGTTTTTATGAGGATAGTGAGGCTCAGGTTAGGGTGTGTAGAAGAGAGGGAGACTACTTCCCGGTAAAAGTAGGTCTTAGACAGGGATGTGTAATGTCACCATGGTTGTTTAATATATTTATAGATGGGGTTGTAAAGGAAGTAAATGCTAGGGTGTTCGGGAGAGGGGGGTGGGATTAAATTTTGGGGAATCAAATTCAAAATGGGAATTGACACAGTTACTTTTTGCTGATGATACTGTGCTTATGGGAGATTCTAAAGAAAAATTGCAAAGGTTAGTGGATGAGTTTGGGAATGTGTGTAAAGGTAGAAAGTTGAAAGTGAACATAGAAAAGAGTAAGGTGATGAGGGTGTCAAATGATTTAGATAAAGAAAAATTGGATATCAAATTGGGGAGGAGGAGTATGGAAGAAGTGAATGTTTTCAGATACTTGGGAGTTGACGTGTCGGCGGATGGATTTATGAAGGATGAGGTTAATCATAGAATTGATGAGGGAAAAAAGGTGAGTGGTGCGTTGAGGTATATGTGGAGTCAAAAAACGTTATCTATGGAGGCAAAGAAGGGAATGTATGAAAGTATAGTAGTACCAACACTCTTATATGGGTGTGAAGCTTGGGTGGTAAATGCAGCAGCGAGGAGACGGTTGGAGGCAGTGGAGATGTCCTGTTTAAGGGCAATGTGTGGTGTAAATATTATGCAGAAAATTCGGAGTGTGGAAATTAGGAGAAGGTGTGGAGTTAATAAAAGTATTAGTCAGAGGGCAGAAGAGGGGTTGTTGAGGTGGTTTGGTCATTTAGAGAGAATGGATCAAAGTAGAATGACATGGAAAGCATATAAATCTATAGGGGAAGGAAGGCGGGGTAGGGGTCGTCCTCGAAAGGGTTGGAGAGAGGGGGTAAAGGAGGTTTTGTGGGCAAGGGGCTTGGACTTCCAGCAAGCGTGCGTGAGCGTGTTAGATAGGAGTGAATGGAGACGAATGGTACTTGGGACCTGACGATCTGTTGGAGTGTGAGCAGGGTAATATTTAGTGAAGGGATTCAGGGAAACCGTTTATTTTCATATAGTCGGACTTGAGTCCTGGAAATGGGAAGTACAATGCCTGCACTTTAAAGGAGGGGTTTGGGATATTGGCAGTGTGGAGGGATATGTTGTGTATCTTTATATGTGTATGCTTCTAGACTGTTGTATTCTGAGCACCTCTGCAAAAACAGTGATAATGTGCGAGTGTGGTGAAAGTGTTGAATGATGATGAAAGTATTTTCTTTTTGGGGATTTTCTTTCTTTTTTTGGGTCACCCTGCCTCGGTGGGAGACGGCCGACTTGTTGAAAAAAAAAAAAAAAAAAAAAAATATATATATATATATATGGGGGTGTGTGTGTGTGTGTGTGTGTGTGTGTGTGTGTGTGTGTGTGTGTGTGTGTGTGTGTGTGTGTGTGTGTGTGTGTGTGTGTGTGTGCGTGTGTGTGTGTACT
>NC_091293.1:31918746-31923746 GCF_038502225.1 Cherax quadricarinatus | reverse complement strand
CTGGTCGATACTAGGTCACTCTCCCTGAACCGTGAGCATTTACATACCTCTGCTTAAAGCTATGTATGGACGCTGCCTCCGCTACATCGCTTCCCAAACTATTCCACTTCCTGACTACTATGTGGCTGAAGAAATACTTCCTAACATCCCTGTGATTCATCTGTGTCTTCAACTTCCAACTGTGTCCCCTTGTTGCTGTGTTCCATCTCTGGAACATCCTGTCTTTGTCCACCTTATCAATTCCTCTCCGTATTTTGTATGTCGTTATCATGTCCCCCCCCTATCTCTCCTGTCCTCCAGTGTCGTCAGGTTGATTTCCTTTAACCTCTCTTCGTAGAACATTCCTCTTAGCTCTGGGACTAGTCTTGTTGCAAACCTTTGCACTTTCTCTAGTTTCTTTACGTGCATGTGTGTGTGTGTGTGTGTGTGTGTGTGTGTGTATGTGTGTGTGTGTGTGTGTGTGTGTGTGTGTGTGTGTGTGTGTGTGTGTATGTGTATGTGTGTGTGTGTATGTGTGTGTGTGTGTGTGTGTGTACTCACCTATTTGTACTCACCTATTTGTGGTTGCAGGGGTCGAGTCATAGCTCCTGGCCCCGCCTCTTCACTGATTGCTACTAGGTCCTCTCTCTCCCTGCTCCATGAGCTTTATCATACCTCGCCTTAAAACTATGTATGGTTCCCGCCTCCACTACTTCACTTTCTAGGCTATTCCACGGCTTGACTACTCTATGACTGAAGAAATACTTCCTAACATCCCTTTGATTCATCTGAGTCTTCAACTTCCAATTGTGACCTCTTGTGTCTGTGTCCCATCTCTGGAACATCCTGTCTTTGTCCACCTTGTCTATTCCGCACAGTATTTTGTATGTCGTTATCATGTCTCCCCTGACCCTCCTGGCCTCCAGTGTCGTCAGGCCAATTTCCCTCAACCTTTCTTCGCAGGACAATCCCCGTAGCTCTGGGACTAGTCTTGTTGCAAACCTTTGCACTTTCTCTAATTTCTTGATGTGCTCGACTAGGTGTGGATTCCAAACTGGTGCTGCATACTCCAGTATGGGCCTGACGTAAATGGTATACAGAGTCTTGAACGACTCCTTACTGAGGTATCGGAACGCTATCCGTAGGTTTGCCAGGCGCCCGTATGCTGCATCAGTTATCTGATTCATGTGCGCCTCAGGAGATATGCTCGGTGTTATACTCACCCTCAGATCTTTTTCCTTGAGTGAGGTTTGCAGACTTTGACCATCTAAACTATATTGTGTCTGCGGTCTTCTTTGTCCTTCCCCAATCTTCATGACTTTGCATTTGGCGGGGTTAAACTCAAAGAGCCAGTTGCTGGAAAAGGCTTGTAGCCTGTCCAGGTCTCTTTGTAGTCCTGCCTGATCCTCATCCGATTTGATTCTTCTCATTAACTTCACATCGTCCGCAAACAAGGACACTTCTGAGTCTATCCCTTCCGTTATGTCATTCACATATACCAAGAACAGCACAGGTCCAAGGACTGACCCCTGTGGAACCCCGCTTGTCACAGACGCCCACTTTGACACCTCGTCACGTACCATGACTCGTTGTTGCCTCCCTGTAAGGTATTCTCTTATCCATTGCAGTGCCTTTCCTGTTATGTGTGCCTGATCCTCTAGCTTTTGCAGTAACCTCTGGTGAGGAACTGTCGAAGGCCTTCTTGCAGTCCAAAAAAATGCAGTCGATCCACCCCTCTCTCTCTTGTCTTACTTCTGTCACCTTGTCATAAAACTCTAATAGGTTTGTGACACAGGATTTTCCCTCCCTGAAACCATGCTGGTTGTCAATTATACACTTGTTTCTTTCCAGGTGCTCCACCACTCTCCTCCTGATAATCTTCTCCATGACCTTGCATACTATACACGTTAGTGATACAGGTCTGTAGTTTAGTGCCTCATGTCTGTCTCCCTTTTTAAAAATTGGGACTACATTTGCCATCTTCCATACCTCGGGGAGTTGCCCAGTTTCAAATGTGTTGAAGATCTTTGTCAATGGTACACACAATGTCTCTGCTCCCTCTTTAAGGACCCACGGAGAGATGTCTGGTCCCACCGCCTTTGAGGTGTCAAGTTCGCATAGCAGCTTCTTCACCTCCTCCTTGGTTATATGTACCTCATCCAGCACTTGCTGGTGCACCCCCCTGCTCTGATTTCCTGGAGTCCTACTGGTTTCCACTGTAAATACTTCTTTAAATCTCGTGTTGAGCTCCTGACACACCTCCCGGTCGTTTCTTGTGAATTCCCCATCACTCTTCCTCAGTCTGATTACCTGGTCCTTGACTGTTGTTTTCCTACTGATGTGGCTGTACAACAGCTTCGGGTCAGTCTAGACTTTCGTTGCTATGTCATTTTCGTATTGCCGCTGAGCCTCCCTTCTTATCTGTGCATATTCGTTTCTGGCTCTTCGGCTAATCTCTTTATTTTCCAGAGTTCTCTGTCTTCTGTACCTTTTCCATTCTCTAGTACACCTAGTTTTTGCCTCCCTACACCTTTGGGTGAACCAAGGACTCGTTCTGTTCTTCCCATTATTTCTGTTTCCCTTGGAACAAATCTCTCCTCTGCCTCCTTGCATTTTGTTGCCACATAGTCCATCATTTCTTGTACTGGTTTTCCTGTCAGTTCCCTCTCCCACTGAATGTCTTGAAAGAAGTTCCTCAAGCCTGAGTAGTTCCCCCTTTTGTAGTTTGGTTTTTCCCACCTTATTCCTGCTGCTCTCTCCACTTGGAGCTCAACTATGTAGTCAAAGCACAGAACCACATGATCACTAGCTCCCAGGGGCCTTTCATACATGATATCCTCGATGTCAGAACTACTCAAGGTGAATACAAGGTCCAGTCTTGCTGGTTCATCCTCTCCTCTCTCTCTGGTAGTGTCTCTAACATGTTGATGCATGAGGTTTTCCAGTACCACATCCATCATCTTGGCTCTCCATGTTTCGGGACCCCCATGGGGCTACAGGTTTTCCCAGTCAATCTCCTTGTGATTGAAATCACCCATAACTTGTAACTTTGCTCCCCCCGTGTGCGCTCTCCTGGCCACCTCGGCTAGTGTGTCGACCATTGCTCTGTTGCTCTCATCGTATTCTTCTCTTGGCCTCCTGCAGTTCTGTGGTGGGTTGTACATTACTGCAATTATCACCTTATGTCCCTCAGACTGGATTGTTCCTACTAAGTAGTCCCTTTCGCCCGTGCCATCCATTCCTTCCATTTTCTCAAACCCCCACTGGTTTTTAATGAGCAGTGCAACTCCTCCCCCTCTCCTCCCTCTGTCTTTCCTGAGGATTTGATATCCGGTTGGAAAGATTGAATCTGTTATTATTCGGGTGAGTTTTGTTTCTGTGAGTGCTATTATGTCTGGGGATGTCTCCTTGATTCTTTCGTGCCACTCCTCATACTTATTTGTTATTCCATCTGCATTTGTATACCACACCTTCAACTTCTTTTCTAAGATTGTGGTCTGGGAGGTGTATTGGGGTTGGGGAAGTGGGAGACCTGATAAGGAACTATGGGTGGTTGCTCTGGGGGTGGAGTTTGTAATGCAGTGGGTGGGGGCATTGGATGTGACAAGGGTGTTTTGGTTTAGAGTGTTTGGTTGCACTGGGGTTGACCTGGTTGGGAGGCTTCTATAGGAAGTTGTGAGGGAGGCTGCATTTGATCTTCCTGTGTCTGGGATCTCCTGTCTGTCTTCTCCATCCCCTCTCTTTCCTCCTTTCGCCTTTGTACCATCTCTCTCTGTTTCTGCCTTTCTGCTTGTGTTCTGTCGCGGTCGAGATACACCTTCCTGTATGCCGGCATGTCCCTTAATCGTGCTTTCTCCTGCAGGATCCTGTTCCGAGTCGATTCTGCCTTGAAGGTCACTTTCACTGGCTGGGTTCTTTTTTTTTACATACCCCCCTATTCTCCAAAAATTTTCCAGCTGGGTCATGTCGTCTTCTCCTATTGCTTTCACGATTCTTTAAATTGCTTTTTTTTCCCTTGTTTTCTGGCTTCATATGTTTCCCCTTCAACTTCCTGGAGCCCATACACAAAGACTGACCTCACCCTTTCATTCTCCCACTGCATATCCCTGTGTATCCTCTCATTCAATTTGATTTCCTCCATTGCAGCTTTCCTTTCTTCAGTTTCACTAGCTAATGTACTTGGGCTCAGTGGCCTATCATTATCCCTTCTCCTCTTTCCATGGGCTCTGCTGTGGTCTGTTAGGGCCTCCACATATAGCTTAGGTCTTTCATTTACTACATTCTCCACTGATTGAGCTTCTACATGCTGTTTTGCTCCTTTCCCTACAGTCCCCTTATTTGTGACTGAGGTAGCATTCTCTGTTGTCGATCCCAAAATGTTCTTTAGTTCTTTAGGCTGTTTCAGATTTTTCAGTTCCTCTTCTAAACTCTGTATCCTGGCCTCTGCTGCTTTGACTTGCATCTCCCAATTCCTGCTTTCCATGTCTATCCTCTCTTCCATTCTCATGCTAAGTTCTTCTAGTTTCTTTTCCCATTCATGTTCCCTTTTTGTGAGCTCTGCTGCCCAATCTTCCTTTGCAGTTTCCTCCTCCTGTCCCTTGGTTTTTCTTGTCGCTCTCTGGCAACCCATTTTTGTTTTATCCTGATTGCCTCAGAGTGGGAAACCTATGTAATTCTCTATGTTAGGTTAGTATTGTGTATGTCAGAGTGTGGGGGGGGAGGTAGAGGAGGAACTGTGGCTATGTGGGAGATTAGTGGGAAGGAGAGTGAAGCAAGTGGGTGAGTGGGAGAGGGAGAGGGGGAAGGAGGGGGAGGGTGAAAGAGGGAGGGGAGGGATCAGGTGAAGGAGTGAGTTGTCGGTGGGGGAGGGGGGGAGTGTATGTGTGTGTGGGGGGGTGTGCGGGGTGTGGGGGTGTGTGGGTGTGTGTGTGGATGTGTGTGGGTGTGTGTGGGTGTGTGTGGATGTGTGTGGGTGTCTGTGGATGTGTGTGGGTGTGTGTGGGTGTGTGTGGGTGTGTGTG
>NC_091293.1:31903746-31913746 GCF_038502225.1 Cherax quadricarinatus | reverse complement strand
TTTGTGGCACAGGATTTTCCTTCCCTGAAACCGTGCTGGTTGTCAATTATACACTTGTTTCTTTCCAGGTGCTCCACCACTCTCCTCTTGATGATCTTCTCCATGACCTTGCATACTATACACGTTAGTGATACAGGTCTGTAGTTTAGTGCCTCATGTCTGTCTCCCTTTTTAAAAATTGGGACTATATTTGCCATCTTTCATACCTTAGGGAGTTGCCCAGTTTCAAATGATGTGTTGAAGATCTTTGTTAATGGCACACACAGTATCTCTGCTCCCTCTTTAAGGACCCACGGAGAGATGTTGTCTGGTCCCACCGCCTTTGAGGTGTCAAGTTCGCATAGCAGCTTCTTCACCTCCTCCTTGGTTATATGTGCCTCATCCAGCACTTGCTGGTGTGCACCCCTGTTCTGATTTCCTGGAGTCCTATTGGTTTCCACTGTAAATACTTCTTTAAATCTCGTGTTGAGCTCCTCACATTCCTCTCGGTCGTTTCTCGTGAACTTCCCATCACCCTTCCTCAGTCTGATTACCTGGTCCTTGACTCTTGTTTTCCTCCTGATGTAGCTGTACAACAGCTTCGGGTCAGTCTTGACTTTCGATGCTGTGTCATTTTCATATTGTCACTGAGCCTCCCTTCTTATCTGTGCATATTCGTTTCTGGCTCTTCGGGTAATCTCTTTATTTTCCTGAGTTTTCTGTGTTCTGTACCTTTTCCATTCTCTAGTACACCTAGTTTTTGCCTCCCTACACCTTTGGGTGAACCAAGGACTCGTTCTGTTCTTCCCATTATTTCTGTTTCCCTTGGGAACAAACCTCTCCTCTGCCTCTTTGCATTTTGTTGGCACATAGTCCATCATTTCTTGTACTGGTTTTCCTGTCAGTTCCCTCTCCCACTGAATGTCTTGAAGGAAGTTCCTCATGCCTGAGTAGTTCCCCCTTTGGTAGTTTGGTTTTTCCCACCCTATTCCTGCTACTCTCTCCACTTCGAGCTGAACTATGTAGTCGAAGCACAGAACCACATGATCACTAGCTCCCAGGGGCCTTTCATACATGATATCCTCGATGTCCGAACTACTCAAGGTGAATACAAGGTCCAGTCTTGCTGGTTCATCCTCTCCTCTCTCCCTGGTATTGTCTCTAACATGTTGATGCATAAGGTTTTCCAGTACCACATCCATCATCTTGGCTCTCCATGTTTCGGGACCCCCATGGTGCTACCACATTTCCATCATCATTGTGCTATCCTCTGGCCATGTTTCTGGGGAACTCATTTAAAATTAAGTCCTTTCTAATATTTTCCCCATGGTGCTCCAGCCGAACCCAACTATACATATTTTAGATTTGTAAACCCAGTCAATTTCCTTGTGATTGAAATCACCCATAAATAGTAACTTTGCTCCCCCCATGTGTGCTATCCTGGCCACCTTGGCTATATGTGTGTGTGTGTGTGTGTGTGTGTGTGTGTGTGTGTGTGTGTGTGTGTGTGTGTGTGTGTGTGTGTGTGTGTGTATGTACGTCGTGCCGAATATGTAAAACTGGTCAATTAGCAAGAACTCATTTAAAATTAAGTCCTTTCTAATATTTTCTCTTATACGTTTAAAAATATATTTTTTTCATTAATGTTAATGTAAAAATTTTTAATTTTGCACCTTACCACCCTTTATATACAAAAAAAGCGTCACAAGTACTATCACCAATCATTGCAACACTCTTTAACAAATCCATTGAATCCTCCATCTTCCCTACAGTTCTCAAAATAGCAAGGGTCACCCCGATTCATAAAGGAGGAGACCAAACTGAGTTGAATAACTATAGGCCAATATCCAATTTACACCCTCTCTCAAAAATCTTCGAAAAATTAATTCATAAACGAATCTACTCCTACCTCATCTCCCATAACATTCTCAACCCCTGCCAATTTGGATTCAGGCCTAATAAAAATACTAATGATGCTATTATACACATGCTAGAACATATATACACTGCAATAGAGAAAAAAGAAGTCCCACTGGGGATCTTCATTGACTTACGTAAAGCTTTTGATACAGTTGACCATGACTTGCTCCACGTAAAATTGTCACACTATGGTATTAGAGGGCGCTCCCTCAACTACCTCAAGTCTTACCTCAGCAACAGAAGCCAATATGTGTACGCAAATGGGGCAAGCTCTTCCGCACAACCAATTACAGTTGGTGTCCCACAGGGAAGTGTCCTTGGCCCTCTTCTCGTTCTCCTATACATAAATGACCTACGAAATGCTTCGCAATTACTCAAACCCACACTTTTTGCAGATGACACCACATACGTCTTCTCTCACCCGAGCCCAGTCACGCTAGCCAATACTGTAAACACCGAATTACAGAAAATATCTACCTGGATGAGGACTAACAAACTTACACTAAACATTGACAAAACCTACTTCATTCAGTTTGGTAGCAGAGCTACAGATGTACCTCTTAACATAACGATAAACGGATCACCTATCACAAAGCTAACAGAGGGAAAATTCTTAGGGATCCACCTCGATAATAGACTCAAATTTCATACACATATACAACAAATTTCTAAGAAAATTTCCAAGACTGTAGGCATACTATCGAAGATACGGTACTATGTTCCACAGTCAGCCCTCCTGGCCCTTTACCACTCTCTTATTTACCCCTATCTCACCTATGGAATTTGTGCATGGGGCTCAACAACAACTAACCATCTCAGACCACTAATTACCCAACAAAAGGCTGCAGTTAGAATGATAACAAATTCTCACTACAGGCAGCACACCCCACCAATATTCAAAACACTCAACCTACTCACCATACAAAACATCCATACTTATTATTGCACTTATTACATACATAGAACACTTAACTCTGATATTAACCCTCCCCTCAAACATCTTGCCAACCTCAACCTCCATCTCACGCTATGCAAAAACTCAATGCACATAAAAGGCCCTAAAATCTGGAATTCATTACCTGTAAATATAAAAGAAACACTACCTGTTTATAAATTCAAGTCTCTTCTCAAAGTTCACTTACTCACTCAAAACCAAATAAATACTGAATAACTGAACCATATAAATTGTATATCCTAAATGTTACTCACAATTATATCACACAAATGTTAAACCTAACTTTGTTATTTTTTTAAATACACTACTTAACAGAATACTCCATTCTACTGAATGAACAGCAATGCATGCAACCATATGACCTGTCTTTGTAATACTCATTTGTATTTTATAGTTATCTGTTTACAATAATGTCTTATCACTGATTTCATCATTGCTTAGTTAATCTTAAGTTAATTTTAAGCCAGCCCGTAATGCTATGCATATAAGTGGCTTTGGCATGCTGCTCTTACCTGTATTTTTTGTACCTCTGTTTGTATGCTAAAATTTCTAAATAAATAAATAAATAAATCATAGGAAATATGTCAATCTGGGCAGACTCAAGCTGGGCGTGCTTGATACAACTTTCTTAACGTTTAGAATTGGACATTTGGATTTTCAAAAAGTTGAGAAAGTTGTATCAAGCACGTCCATGGCTGACAGGAATATAATTGAATCTTGTTTCATAAAAAGCAGTTTTGAAAATAATATGAATATTTCCTTTGGTTTATATAAATTAGATCCATTTATAATTAGTAAAATTTGGGAAGAATGTAATAATACTTTGGACATAAAATAAATCTTAATTCTTGGGTAGAATATTTTGTTAGTGGGATGTCGTGAAGGACCTGTCTGTTGGGCCAGCGGGCCTGGTGCAGTGTTCCTCCTTTTTTTATGAGTAGGGTGTCGTCGCTCGTCAGGTGTTGCTTTGTTGTGGGGTGTGGTCTAGACCCTTTATATGCCTTCCTTTGATGTATTGTCTTTATAGTTCCTTGATAACGTGAGAAGTCACGAAAGCACTTGGAATCTCGCTATCCTTTCACAGTGGTTGTTTTGCCTATTCTGATATCACCTGTTTACTGTGATCTTATTGTATATATATATATATATATATATATATATATATATATATATATATATATATATATATATATATATATATATATATATATATATATATGTATATATATACATACATACATATATAGTATACATGCAATAAGATCACAACTAGGCAGGTCCTTCTCGACATCCCACTAACAAAATATTTGCCCAACCCTAGTATTCTACCTAAGAATTAATTCTTTGATAAAATAGACACATGCAACACTTGGGTATCTTTAATGAGGAAACGTTTCCTCATTAAAGATACCCAAGTGTTGCAAATGTGTTTATTTTATCAACTTGTCGGTTCACTGAACCATTCATCTACAATTAATTCTTTGGTAGAGTACTAGGGTTGGGCACTCCCCTTCTTGCCTAGAAGGGGAGTGGGCAATGAATGGATGTCTAGGGCAATTTGTATAAATTACTGGCTAGACAAGTACTGCAAGGAACTTGCAGTCCTATTCATTGATAACTTTAACAACTTCTATGGCAAACATGATATGTATGCAAGGGATCGAGTTCATTTCTCTGAGGCTGGAGCGGTTGCATTAGCCATTTCGATTGAAGGGGTCTTTGCTGACTTGTCTAGGACTGTAAACTGATAGATTATAGAGGCATGGGTGTTTGTGGGAAACAATCAGGCTGCAGTATTAGGGTTGAAAAGAGCAGATACTACCAGGATACCTCAGGGATATGTTTAAAAGACACTATTGAAAATAATGTTGCTAGTAAAGGCAGGGCAATTGTTCAACAAACAAAGAGAGTTAGTAGAGGGCAACGAATGACTAGGTCCCTTAAGGTTTACTCTACAAATAGTAAGAGTCTAAGATTACATGAAAGAGCAGGTAATATAGATATTATTGTTATAACAGAGACCTGGTTCAACTTACAAGATAGGGAAATGCCTTCTGAATGCAACATACAGGGTTACAAACTATTCCACACTGACAGAGTCAATGGGAAGGGTGGTGGTGTGGCGATGTATGTCAAGAGATAATTTAAATTGTTGTATTAGACAAGATACACGATTAGACACTTCGGACACAGAATCTGTTCGGCTACAGTTTCTCGAAGATCGTGAAAAATTAATTTTGGGTTTGATTTTCGACCCATAGCAGCCTACTGCTATGGGACGAAATTCATATGGCATCTAGATATGAAAATGTTGTGTTAATGGGAGATTTTAACTTTATACACATTGATTGGAACAATGTGACAGAAAATCTTGAGTCTAGTGACTTTCTTGATACAGTTCAGGATTGCTTTTTAAAACAGTTATTGACAGAACCAACTAGAGGAAACAATCTGCTTGACTTGGTTCTTGCCAAGAAAGGATCACTAATTAATAATCTTGAAGTTAATGATGGCCTTGGGGAAAGCGATCACAAATCACTTAATTTCAATGTAACAGATACCTGCATTCAAGTCTCTGCTCCAGTCTTTCTCTTGGCCGATTTCATGGGGCTGAGAAATTACCTGGGTGGGCTAAACTGGGATGACCTTACTATGGGTCAGGTAGGTGGTGTTGGTTGCCAATATAACGTTTTTCAGAGCATAGTTATAGCTGCCCAGACAACTTTTCTTCTGAGTAGGGAAATTAGATCTAACAAAAATGACCCCAAATGGATAAACAATAGATTAAAGCATCTCATTGGTCAAAACTGAGGCATATGTATCAAAAAAAGGGGCTGGGCAGTTAAGAAATCAGTATGTTCAATTAAAGAGAGAAATAAAAAATGGAATAAGAAAAACAAAAAAAGATTATGAGGCTAAAGTCCCAAGGGATTTGAAGAATAACTCAAAAGGGTTCTTTCAGGTACACAGAAGTGAGATTAGGGACAAGACAGGCCTACTTAAGAGTAACTTAGGTCAGCTCACTGACAGTGATAAGGAAATGGGTGGACTTTTCAACACTTACCTCCTCTCAGTTTTTACTCAGGAAGATACCAGCGAAATTCCAGAAATAATAAATTATGTAGAACAGGACGATAATAAACTATGCATGAATAGGGTAACTAGCGACACGGTCCTCAGACAAATAGAGAAATTAAAGCCAAATAAATCCCCAAGCCCAGACGAATTGTTTGCAAGGGTTTTAAAGAAATGTAAAGAGTAACTTATGAAACCTTTGGCTAATCTTTTCAATATATCACTACAAACTGGCACAGTGTCAGACAAGTGGAAAATGGCTAATGTATTACCTATTTACAAGGCAGGTGACAGGTCCTCAGCTTCGAACTATAGACCAATAAGCCTTACCTCCATAGTGCGAAAATTTATGGAATCAATAGTTGCCGAGGTAATTCGTAGCCATCTTGAAAGGCATAAATTGATTAATGGATCTCAGCACGGTTTTACAAAGGGGCGTTCTTGTCTTACGAATTTACTAACGTTTTTTCACTAAGGTATTTGAGGAGGTAGATCAAGATATTGAATAAGATATTGCGTATATGGATTTCAGTAAGGCTCTCGATAGAGTTCCACATCAGAGGCTATTAAGGAAACTTAAGGCACACGGAATAGGTGGAGAAATTTTTTCCTGGGTATAGGCATGGTTGCCAAATAGGCATCAGAGAATTTGCATAAATGGGGAGAAATCAGAATGGGGGCACGTCACACGCGGTGTTCCAAAGGGGTCAGTGTTGGGCCCCTTGTTGTTCACAATAGATGAGGGAGTATATAGCGACATAAGCAAATTTGCTGATGACACCAAAACAGGCCGTGCAATTCATTCTAATGAGGACATTAAAGCACTCCAGGATGATTCGAATAGACTGATGCAGTGGTTGGAGAAGTGGCAGGTGCTGTTTAATATAGACAAATGCAAAGTTTTGTTGGACCAGAAAATAACAATGCCACATATAAACTATATATATATGTAATGTAGATCTTTAGATATAGAAGTTCAGGTTAGCAGTAATCTGAAACCAAGACAACAGTGCGCATAAGTGTTCACAATAACGCTAACAGAATCCTTGGTGTCATATCAAGAAGTATAAATAATGGAAGTCTTAAGGTTGTTCATCAACTTTATATATCTTTGGTTAGGCCTCATTTACATTATGCTACACATTTCTGGTCACCGTATTACAGAATGGATATAAATGCACTGGGAAACGTACAGAGGGGAATGACAAAGTTGATCCCATGTATCAGAAATCTTCCCTATGAGGATAGACTGAGGGTCCTAAATCTGCACTTTCAAGAAAGGCGTAGAATTAGAGGGGATAAGATTGAGGTGTATAAATGGAAAACAAGAATGAATAAAGGGGATGCAAATAGTGCGCTAAAAATATGTAGCCTAGACGGGACTCGCAGCAATGGCTTTAAGCTGGAATAATTCAGATTCAGGAAGGATATAGGAAAGCACAGGTTTGGTAACAGAGTTGTGGATGAGTGGAACCAACTCCCGAGTACCGTCATGGAGGCTAAGACGTTGTATTGTTTTAAAAATAGTTAAGATAAATACATGAGTGGGTGTGGGTGGGTGTGAGTTTGACCTGACTAGCTTGTGCTACTAGGTCAGATGCCGTGCTTCTTCCTTAGTGAACGTGACCTGACCTGACTTGGGTGAGGCATTGGCTTAAGCCGGTAGGAGAACTGGACATGCCTTGCATGGGCCAGTCGGCTTGCTGCAGTGTTCTTTCTTATGTTCTGTGTATGACAGCGAGGATAGGGGAACAATGTGGCAGATGTTGCAAATGTATGGAATAGGAGGTAGGTTATTGAAAGTGGTGAAAGGTTTTTACCAGGATAGTGAGCCTCAGGTTAAAGTACGTAAGAGAGAGGGAGAGCATTTCCCAGTAAAAGCAGGATTTAGACAAGGATGTGTGATGTGACCATGGTTGTTCAATATATTCAGTGATGGGTTTGTAAGAGAAGTGAATGCTCGGGTGTTAGCAAGAGGTGTGGGGTTAAAAGATAAAGAATTTAATACAAAGAGGGAGTTGTCACAGTTACTCTTTAGTGATGACACTGTTCTTCTGGGAGATGCTGAAGAGAAGTTGCGCAGGTTGGTGGATGAGTTTGGTGGGGTATGTAAAAGAAGAAAATTAAAAGTGAATATAGGAAAAAGTAAGGTGAGGAATATAACAAAAAAAAATTGGTATCGAAAGATTGGATATCAGATTGGAGGGAGAGAGTATGGAGGTTGTGAATGTATTAAGATATTTAGGAGTGGACTTGTCAGCAGATGAATCTATGAAAGAGGTGGTTAATCATTGAATTGACGATAGGAGAAAGGTGAGTGGTGCACTGAGGAGTCCGTGGAGACAGAACTTTGTCCATGGAAGCAAAGTGGAGAATGTATGGAATTATAGTTATACCAACACTCTTATGTTGGTGCGAAGCATGGGTGGTGAATGTTGCAACAAGGAGAAGATTGGAAGCAGTGCAGTTGTCTTGCCTGATAGCAATGTGTCGAGTGAATATAATGCAGAGAATTCTTAGTTTCGAAATTGGGAGGTGCGGGATTACCAAAACTATTATCCAGATGGTTGAGGATGGGTTGTTGAGGTGGTTCGGACATGTAGAGAGGGTGGAACGAAACAGAATGACTTAGAGAGTGTATAAATCTGTTGTTGAGGGAAGGTGGGGTTGGGGTCGGCCTAGGAAAGGTTGGAGGGAGAGGGAGCAGGAGGTTTTTGTGTGCGAAAAGCTTGAATTTCCAGCAAGCATGTGTGAACGTGTTAGGTAGTAGAGAATGGAGACAAATGGTTTTTAGGACTTGACGTGCTGTTGGAGTGTGAGTGGGGTAATATTTATGATGGGATTCAGGGACACCAGCAGGCCGGACTTGAGTCCTGGAGATGGAAAGTACAGTACCTGCACTCTAGTGTAAACGGACCTCTGGCAAGACAGTGATGGAATGAATGATGGTGAAAGTTTATTTTTTTTCGGGCCACCATACGTTGGCGGGAAACGGCCGATATGTTAATAAAAAAAGAAATAATTTCGCAAAAATCATTCTGAATCTTAGGAGAAAAATATATTTCATTGTGTTTGTTTATTATTAAATTAGTGAAAACTTAAGTAAAATATATTTAGTTTTATTAGGCTAAATTAAATTGCCCTTGATAAGTAAAAGTTTAGGTAAGTTTTCTACGGTTCTTCTGGTACAAAATTTATTAATTTTTACATTAACATAAATAAAAAAAAATATCTTTAAACGCATCAGAGAAAATTTAGAAATTACGTAATTTTAAGGGAGTTCTCGCTAATTGACCAGTTTTACCTAATCGGCACGACACACACACATTTTATATATATATATATATATATATATATATATATATATATATATATATATATATATATATATATATATATATATATATATATATATATTTTTGTGTGTGTGTGTGTGTGTGTGTGTGTGTGTGTGTGTGTGTGTGTGTGTGTGTGTGTGTGTGTGTGTGTGTGTGTGTGTGTGTGTGTACTCACCTAATTGTGGTTGCAGGGGTCGAGACTCAGCTCCTGGCCCCGTGTGTGTGTGTGTGTGCGTGTGTGTGTGTGTGTGTGTGTGTGTGTATGTGTGCGTGTGTATGTGTGTGTGTGCGTGTGTGTGTGTGTACTCCTATTTGTGGTTACAGGGGTCGAGACACAGCTCCTGGCCCCGCCTCTTCACTGATTGCTACTAAGTCCTCTCTCTCCCTTCTCCATGAGCTTCACCAAACCTCGTCTTAAAACTATGTTTGGTTTCTCCCTCCACTACATCACTTGCCAGACTATTCCACTTCCTGACAACTCTGTGACTAAAGAAATACTTCCTAACATCTCTTAGACTTATCTGAGTCTTCAGATTCCAATTGTGACCCCTTGTTTTCGTGTCCCATCTACGAAACATCCTGTCTCTGTCCACCTTGTCAATTCCTCGCAGTATTTTTATGTCGTTATCATGTGTTCCTTAACTCCTGTCCTCCAGTGTCGTCAGGCCGATTTCCCTAAAGTTTTCTTCTTTGGACATTCCTCTTAGCTCTGGAACTAGCCTTGTTGCAAACC
>NC_091293.1:31888746-31898746 GCF_038502225.1 Cherax quadricarinatus | reverse complement strand
TGCAAGGAGGCAGTGGAAAGGTTCATTCCCAAGTGCAACAGTAACAACGGGAAGACCAGAACAAGCCCCTGGTTCACCCGACGGTGTAAGGAGGCAAAAACAAAGTGCAATAGAGAATGGAAAAAGTACAGAAGGCAGAGAACACACGAAAATAGGGAGATCAGTCGCAGAGCCAGGAATGAGTATGCACAGGTAAGGAGGGAGGCCCAGCGACAGTATGAAAATGACATAGCATCGAGAATCAAGACTGACCCGAAACTGTTGTATAGCCACATCAGGAGGAAGACAACAGTCAAAGACCAGGTGATCAGATTAAGGACAGAAGGTGGAGAAATCACAAGAAATGATCAGGAGGTATGTGAGGAGCTGAACAGGAGATTTAAGGAAGTTTTTACAGTAGAGACAGGAAGGGCTGTGGGAAGACAGAACAGAAGGGAACATCAAGAGGGAATATACCAACAAGTGTTGGATGACATACGAACAACTGAGGAGGAGGTGAAGAAGCTCTTAAGTGACCTTGACACCTCAAAGGCGATGGGACCGGACAACATCTCCCCATGGGTCCTTAGAGAAGGAGCAGAGATGCTGTGTGTGCCTCTAACCACAATCTTCAACACATCCCTTGAAACTGGGCAACTACCTGAGAAATGGAAGACAGCTAATGTAGTCCCCATATTTAAGAAAGGAAACAGAAACGAGGCACTAAACTACAGACCTGTGTCTCTGACATGTATCGTGTGCAAAGTCATGGAGAAGATTATCAGGAGGAGAGTGGTCGAACACCTGGAAAGGAACAAGATTATAAATGAAAACCAGCATGGGTTCATGGAAGGCAAATCTTGTATCACAAACCTCCTGGAGTTTTATGACAAGGTAACAGAAGTAAGACACGAGAGAGAGGGTTGGGTAGATTGCGTTTTCCTAGACTGCAGGAAGGCCTTTGACACAGTTCCCCACAAGAGATTAGTGCAGAAGCTGGAGGATCAGGCACACGTAAAAGGAAGGGCACTGCAATGGATAAGGGAATACCTGACAGGGAGGCAGTAACGAGTCATGGTACGTGAAGAGGTATCACAGTGGGCGCCTGTTACGAGCGGGGTCCCACAGGGGTCAGTTCTAGGACCAGTGCTATTTTTGATATATGTGAACGACATGATGGAAGGAATAGACTCTGAAGTGTCCCTGTTCGCAGATGACGTGAAGTTGATGAGAAGAATTAAATCGGACGAGGATGAGGCAGGACTGCAAAGAGACCTGGAGAGGCTGGACATGTGGTCCAGTAACTGGCTTCTCGAATTCAATCCAGCCAAATGCAAAGTCATGAAGATTGGGGAGGGGCAAAGAAGACCGCAGACAGAGTATAGGCTAGGTGGACAAAGACTACAGACCTCACTCAGGGAGAAAGACCTTGGGGTGACCATAACACCGAGCACATCACCGGAGGCACACATCAACCAAATAACCGCTGCAGCATACGGGCGCCTGGCAAACCTGAGAATAGCGTTCCGATACCTTAATAAGGAATCGTTCAAGACACTGTACACTGTGTATGTTAGGCCCATACTGGAGTATGCAGCACCAGTCTGGAACCCACACCTGGTCATGCATGTCAAGAAGTTAGAGAAAGTACAAAGGTTTGCAACAAGGCTAGTCCCAGAGCTCAAGGGAATGTCGTACGAGGAAAGGTTAAGGGAAATCGGACTGACGACACTGGAGGACAGAAGGGTCAGGGGAGACATGATAACGACATACAAGATACTGCGGGGAATAGACAAGGTGGACAGAGATAGGATGTTCCAGAGAGGGGACACAGGGACAAGGGGTCACAACTGGAAGCTGAAGACTCAGACGAGTCACAGGGACGTTAGGAAGTATTTCTTCAGTCATAGAGTTGTCAGCAAGTGGAATAGCCTAGCAAGTGAAGTAGTGGAGGCAGGAACCATACATAGTTTTAAGAAGAGGTATGACAAAGCTCAGGAAGCAGAGAGAGAGAGGATCCAGTAGCGATCAGTGAAGAGGCGGGGCCAGGAGCTGAGTCTCGACCCCTGCAACCACAATTAGGTGAGTACAATTAGGTGAGTACACACACACACACACATACACACACACACACACACACACACACACACACACACACACACACACACACACATACAGAATAGGGGGGTTTGTAAAAAAAAGAAACCGGCCAGTGAAAGTGACCTTCAAGGAAGAAGCGACTCGGAACAGGATCTTGCAGGAAAAAGCACGATTAAGGGACATGCCGGCATACAGGAAGGTGTATCTCGACCGCGACGAAACACAAGAAGAAATTCAGAAACTGAGAGAGATGGTACAAATGCGAAAGGAGGAAAGAGAGGGGATGGAGAAGACAGACAGGAGATCCCAGACCCAGGACGAAGATCAAATACAGGCCTCCCTCACAACTTCCTATAGAAGCCTCCCAACCAGGTCAACCCCAGTGCAACCAAACACACTAAATCAAAACACCCATGCCACATCCAATGCCCCCGCCCACTACATTACAACAACCCATAGTTCCCTACCAGGTCTCCCACTTCCCCAACCCCAATACACCTCCCAGACCACAGTCTTAGAAAAGAAGTTGAAGGTGTGGTATACAAATGCAGATGGAATAACAAACAAGTACGAGGAGTGGCACGAAAGAATCAAGGAGACATCCCCAGACATAATAGCACTCACAGAAACAAAACTCACCAGAATAATAACAGATTCAATCTTTCCATCCGGATATCAAATCCTCAGGAAAGACAGAGGGAGGAGAGGGGGAGGAGGAGTTGCACTGCTCATTAAAAACCAGTGGGGTTTTGAGAAAATGGAAGGAATGGATGGCACGGGCGAAAGGGACTACTTAGTAGAAACATTCCAGTCTGAGGGACATTAGGTGATAATTGCAGTAATGTACAACCCACTGCAGAACTGCAGGAGGCCAAGAGAAGAATATGATGAGAGCAACAGAGCAATGATCGACACACTAGCCGAGGTGGCCAGGAGAGCACACATGGGGGGAGCAAAGTTACTAGTTATGGGTGATTTCAATCACAAGGAGATTGACTGGGAAAACCTGGAGCCCCATGGGGGTCCCGAAACATGGAGAGCCAAGATAATGGATGTGGTACTGGAAAACCTCATGCATCAACATGTTAGAGACAATACCAGAGAGAGAGGAGAGGATGAACCAGCGAGACTGGACCTTGTATTCACCTTGAGTATTTCGGACATCGAGGGTATCATGTATGAAAGGCCCCTGGGAGCTAGTGATCATGTGGTTCTGTGCTTCGACTACACAGTTGAGCTCCAAGTGGAGAGACTAGCAGAAATAGGCTGGGAAAAACCAAACTACAAAAGGGGGAACTACTCAGGCATGAGGAACTTCCTTCAAGACATTCAGTGGGAGAGGGAACTGACAGGAAAACCAGTACAAGAAATGATGGACTATGTGGCAACAAAATGCAAGGAGGCAGAGGAGAGGTATGTTCCCAAGGGAAGCAGAAATAATGGGAAGAATAGAACGAGTCCTTGGTTCACCCAAAGGTGTAGGGAGGCAAAAACTAGGTGTACTAGAGAATGGAAAAGGTACAGAAGACAGAGAACTCAGGAAAATAAAGAGATTAGCCAAAGAGCCAGAAACGTATATGCACTGATAAGAAGGGAGGCTCGGAGACAATATGAAAATGACATAGCATCAAAAGTAAAGATTGACCCGAAGCTTCTGTACAGCCACATCAGGAGGAAAACAACAGTCAAGGACCAGGTAATCAGACTGAGGAAGGGTGATGGGGAATTCACAAGAAACGACCGAGAGGTATGTCAGGAGCTCAACACAAGATTTAAAGAGGTATTTACAGAGGAAACCAGTAGGACTCCAGGAAATCAGAACAGGGGGCGCACCAGCAAGTGCTGGATTAGGTACATATAACCAAGGAGGAGGTGAAGAAGCTGCTGTGCGAACTTGACACCTCAAAGGCGGTGGGACCAGACAACATCTCTCCATGGGTCCTTAAAGAGGAAGCAGAGATATTGTGTGAGCAATTAACAAAGATCTTCAACACATCATTTGAAACTGGGCAACTCCCTGAGGTATGGAAGATGGTAAATGTAGTCCCAATTTCTAAAAAGGGAGACAGACATGAGGCACTAAACTACAGACCTGTATCACTAACGTGTATAGTATGCAAAGTCATGGAGAAGATCATCAGGAGGAGAGTGGTGGAGCACCTGGAAAGAAACAAGTGTATAATTGACAACCAGCACGGTTTCAGGGAAGGAAAATCCTGTGTCACAAACCTACTAGAGTTTTATGACAAGGTGACAGAAGTAAGACAAGAGAGAGAGGGGTGGATCGACTGCATATTTTTGGACTTCAAGAAGGCCATCGACACATTTCCTCACAAGAGGTTACTGCAAAAGCTAGAGGATCAGGCACACATAACAGGAAAGGCACTGCAATGGATCAGAGAATACCTGACAGGAAGGGAACAACGAGTCATGGTACGCGAAGTGGTGTCAGAGAGGGCGCCTGTGACAAGCGGGGTTCCACAGAGGTCAGTCCTAGGACCTGTGCAGTTCTTGGTATATGTGAACGACATAACGGAAGGGATAGACTCAGAAGTGTCCTTGTTTGCAGATGATGCGAAGTAAATGAGAAGAATCAAACCGGATGAGGATCAGGCAGGACTACAAAGAGACCTGGACAGGCTACAAGCCTGGTCCAGCAACTGGCTCCTTGAATTTAACCCTGCCAAATGCAAAGTCATGAAGATTGGGGAAGGGCAAAGAAGACCGCAGACACAATATAGTTTAGATGGCCAAAGAATGCAAACCTCACTCAAGAAAAAAGATCTGGGGGTGAGTATAACACCGAGCATATCTCCTGAGGCGCACATCAATCAAATAACTGCTGCAGCATACGGGCGCCTGGCAAACCTACGGATAGCGTTCCGGTACCTCAGTATGGATACGTTTAAGACTCTGTATACCATTTACGTCAGGCCCATACTGGAGTATGCAGCACCAGTTTGGAATCCACACCTAGTCAAGCACGTCAAGAAATTAGAGAAAGTGCAAAGGTTTGCAACAAGACTAGTCCCAGAGCTACGGGGATTGTTCTACGAAGAAAGGTTGAGGGAAATCGGCCAGACGACACTGGAGGACAGGAGGGTCAGGGGAGACATGATAACGACATATAAAATACTGCGCGAAATAGACAAGGTGGACAAAGACGGGATGTTCCAGAGAAGGGACACAGAAACAAGAGGTCACAATTGGTAGTTGAAGACTCAGATGAATCAAAGGGATGTTAGGAAGTATTTCTTCAGTCATAGAGTAGTCAGGCCGTGGAATAGCCTAGAAAGTGACGTAGTGGAGGCCGGAACCATACATAGTTTTAAGGCGAGGTATGATAGAGCTCATAGGGCAGGGATAGAGAGGACCTAGTAGCAATCAGCGAAGAGGCGGGGCCAGGAGCTGTGAATCGACCCCTGCAACCACAAATAGGTGAGTACAAATAGGTGAATATACATATATATGGGATTTCACACCTTTATGTGAATTTACGTAATTTTAGGCACTCAAGACAGTACAGTGGAAACCAAGAGATAGGGTACATATGAAAAACATATGTAGTACATACAAGAGAAATAAGGACTGCTTACATAAACGCACGCATACACACACACACACACACACACACACACATACACATACACATACACACACATATACAGGATTTCACACCTTTATGTGAATTGACCCTCTAACCCTTCCTTCTCTCTCCGTCTCTTTGTCTCTTTTCCTCTCTTCCTCTCTCTCTCTCTCTCTATTCTTCTCTCTCTCTCTATTCTTCTCTCTCTCCCTCTCTCTCTGTTCCTCTCTCTCCTTTTCTTTCTCTTCCTCTCTCTTTCTCTCTCTCTCTTCCTCTCTCTCTCTCTTCCTCTCTCTTCTTCTCTCTCTTCCTCTCTCTCTCTCTTTTTTTTTTTTTTTTTTTTTTTTACACAGGGTTTGACAAGGTTAAGGATCCCTAGCTTTATTGACAGCTATTTACAGGTTAAGGATTCCTAACTTTATTGGCAAGCTAAGAGCTGTTACCTACATCAGCTCATTTGAAAGCATTTTTATTGTTATGAGACATACAAGTAGGAAACAGGATGAAGTTGGAGCCATCTGTGGGCCAGCATTTTCATTTGATCAACTGACTTTATCTCGATGACATCATTATCCTGTACGAATGTGTTCCATACTCGAGTCATCCTGGGTATGTATGATCTCAGATGGAGTGATGTTCTGGAGAAGGGTACAGCCAGAGTGAAGTTGCTGCTTTCTGCCCGTCTTGTGGCATAAAAGCTTGTTTCACGCTGTCCTCGAAGTGGATCCAAGTGTGGTATTTTGACAATATTGGCCTTGTACATAACAGTAAGGCCACCCACATCCCTCCTATGTTGAAGGCTCTGCTGAAATGACAGATCTATCCAGGATGGGTCCAGGCGAGAGATGAGACGTCTTGCTCTGTTCTCTACTCTGTCAAGCAGTCGCAGATGAGAGGGGGGGGGGCAGGCAAACCAAGAAAGTGGAGCATACTCAAGGTGCGAGCGTACTTGTGCCTCGTACAGGATCTTGCAACCCCTACTGTCAAGCAGATGCGAGATACGGCGAAGTGCTGTAAGCTTCCTGGCTGCCTTGTTTGCAAGATTTACAACATGGTTCTTCATGGTTAGTTTGGAGTCAAATTTCACCCCAAGGATATCAACTTCTTCTCCAGGTGCCAACATCCTCCCATTCATTCTTACTACTGCACCAGCATTACCATCATGGTGCCTAGAGACGATCATCATTTGCGTTTTCTCAGGTGCAAATGTTACTTGCCATCTATTTCCCCAAGCTGATATAGCTCTCAGCTGGTGATTGATGTAGCTTAGAGCAGCTGGCATTTCTTCTCTTGGATAAGTGAATGTCAGTGTACAGTCGTCTGCATATGCATGTGATTCTGGGATGAGATGAAGAAGGTCGTTGAAGTAGACATTCCATAACAATGGACCCAGCACGCTTCCTTGTGGAACACTTGCCCCAATACGATGTCTTGCTGATTCCGTTCCATTGAGAACTACACTTAGAGATCTACCATGAAGGTAATCACTGAGGAGACAGCGTAGAGCCTGCAATTCCCAGTGCTTGAAGTTTTGCTAAGAGGCCCTGGTGCCACACCCGGTCGAAAGCGCCAGCAATGTCCAGTGCTACCACACAGCTGACGTTGGATTCATCCAGTGACTGGTGCCACTTAGTGGAGAGGTTTAACAACAGATCAGCAGCAGAGTAACCTTTCCTGAAGCCATATTGACGATCACAAAGTAGTGAGTGGTAGTCAAAAAACTCTGTCATTTGTCTTGAGATTATTGTCTCAAGGATCTTGCCAGTGATTGACAGGAGTGACACTGGTCTGTAGTTGCTGATTTCTGCTCTGCTCTTCTTTTTGTGAACAGGGACTACATTTGCCTCTTTGCATAGAGAGGGCCATTTACACTGTACTAGGCAGTGCTGAAAGATGCGAGTTAGAGGTGCTGCTAGCTGGTCTGCACATCTTCTCAACAATCTTGGGTTCATCTTGTCTGGGCCCACAGCCTTTTCTTGGTCAAGCGATTTAAGTAAGAAATGCACCTCCTCCTGCCTTTTTGTCACCACTGACAGTTTTGACACAGTTCTTGCAGCTAGCCAAGGAGGGTCCCTTGCTGGATCAGGAACTTGCATTTTGGTAGCAAAGTGTTCAGCAAAGAGGTCCGCCTTCTCTTGACTACTAGTAGAGGTGGTCCCATCCTGTCGATTTAGAGGTGGAATAAGTTCATCAGGCAGATAACCTTGTCTGTCCTTGACCAGGGACCACCAGGTTTTGGAGCCTACCCTACCTGATCCTAACTTTCTTTTAGTGTCCACCTCCCATTTAGCAATGGCCCACTTTTGAACATCACCCATATGCCTACAGGCTTGCATGTGCAAGTTCCTGTTATAGGTGGTAGGATGTCTCTTATACCTTCGCCATGCTTTGTACTTAGCAGTAGCAGCCTCTCTACAACGAAAGCCAAACCAAGGATGATCTGTAGGCTTCGTCACATATTGCCGGTGAGGAATGTGTTCTTGTTGTAGATTAAGGATGTGTCCAGTGAAGGCTTTCACTTAGTTGTCAACATCCCCTTGGAGAATAGCATTCAAGTCGGTGGTGGCGAGCTCAGAGCAAAGGGCTGGCCAATTACCTCTTTCCCATAGCCAGGTTGTGCGTGTGGACTCCTCACCTCGTTCTGTCTCTCTCTCTCTCTTTCTCTCTCTCTTTTCCCTTCTCTCTCCCCTCTCTCCTCCTATCTTTCCCTTCTCTCCTCTCTTTCTCTCACTCTCTCCCCCTTTTCCTTTTCACTCTCCCCCTCTCTCTCCTTCTACCTTTCCTCTCTCTTACTCTCTCTCTCTCTCTCTCTCTCTCTCTCTCTCTCTCTCTCTCTGTCTCTCTTTCTCTCTCTCTTTCTCTCTTTCCTTTACTAAAAAAAAAAAAAATGGTTGGGACTCGTAGGAATCAGGGATCAGATGACAAAGGTATTGGTAGGGAGGAATGGATGGAGGAACAGTGGAGAAGTATGGAGCAAGAATGGGAGAGAAAATTAGGAGAACTTTCTGAAAAAATGGAGAAAGAGCTCTCTGCGAAATGGGAAAAGAGGTTGGAGAAGGAGACGAAGAAATGGGAGGCACAAGTCGAAACTGCAGTAGACAGGGTAAGGGTCCTAGAGTTCGAGGTAAACAGGCTGAAGCAAGTCTCAGGGGCAGTGACCAGAGAAGACAAAGCATATGAAGCTGAGAGGATGAACAGGAAGGAAGGAGATATGAATTATGCTAAGGTCATATCAGCCTGCAAAGAAGAGTCAGGGAGTAAAAGGATAGAGCAGCTGGGTGCAGATAGAGAGGGAGATAAGTCGAATGCTGAGGAACAACCATGCTACCAAGAGCCACTGGAAAAATCAAGGGAGAAAATGACCATATACAGACAGGAACCAGAGTCACAGAGGGAGAGGCAATGGGAGGAGGAAAGGGCAAAATCAGTGTTTATTCATGGGCTTCGGGAGAGAGAGGAAAAGACACACTGAAAGATGGCAGGAAGAAAGAAAGGAGATTGGGAAAATCATCACGGAAATAGGGGGAGAAGACATGGACGAGATTGTAAATTTTCAGAGAATAGGGGGGTACGTGAAGGGGAGAAACCGACCGATCAAGCTGATTCTCAGGACAGAAACAGTGAGGAACAAGATCCTCCAAGAGAAACCAAGGTTGAAAAACTCGGAAGAGTACAAGAAGGTGTTCCTAGACAGAGACAGAACACAAAGAGACAGCAGCTGAGGGAGAGGACAAAAAAGCGAAAGGAGATAGGAAAGGAAACAAGGATGGAACTAGCAGAGGTCAATCAGAGCAGAACAGAGAAGCAAGGGCAAGCACACACTCAACTATCCTCAGAACCCCACAACCTATCACATCATCCCAACACAAACTACAATCCATACCCACAGCTTCCACCCAACCCCCAAGCATAGAATCCCACAGTCTGCTACCAGGTCTCCCAACCCCACAGACCCCCCAAACCACAGTATTGGAAAGGAAACTGAAGGTATGGTACACAAACGCTGATGGAATAACAAACAAGTGGGAGGAGTGGCACGAAAGAGTCAAAGAGACATCACCGGACATCATAGCGCTCACAGAAACCAAGCTTACAGGTATGATAACAGATGCCATCTTTCCAACGGGATACCAGATCCTGAGGAAAGACAGAAGAAACAGGGGGGATGAAGGAGTGGCACTGCTGATCAAACACCGATGGAATTTTGATGAGCTGGAGAGAGGAGACAGCGGAGAAGAAAGTGATTACATAGCGGGAACACTTCACTCTGGAGGTCCCAAGGTGGTAATAGCAGTGATGTATAACCCACCACAGAACAGCAGGAGACCAGGGCAT
>NC_091293.1:31861246-31883746 GCF_038502225.1 Cherax quadricarinatus | reverse complement strand
AGCCCCTCGCTCATTACGTATCACCATCCCCTCGCTCACCCCCTAGCAACATTCCCATGCTCCTTGCCTGGCAACATCCCCTCTCTCACTAACTAGCGATATTTCCCTGGCTCACTGCCTACTAACCTCTGCTCACGCAGGAAAGCGTCACTTTTACCTACTCAAGCAACGTAAGCCATGAAAGTGAGAATACATATAAATTCTCCTCAGCTCATGTCTGTGAACACGAGGTTGTATGATGCGTGGTCATGAGTGCTGGAACTCATCTGCAACTCCAGAGAACAATAAACAACAACAATAACAGCAACAACAGCGATAATAATAATAATAATAATAATAATAATAATAATAATAATAATAATATACACTCACCACGTTAATAATCTGCTGTAGTGTGAGGCCCAGCTTGACAACAATGGCAGACGACTCGTTGGCGGTGGGTCGTTCCAGCTTGTTGTAGTCCCTCAACAGGTCGTTGAGAAGTCTCCGCTCATGGTAGCCAGGTAGACATCCTGAAACAATGAAAAAAGTATATAAATATTGTTTTTTCTATCTATCTATCTATGTATCTCTCTCTCTACATATACATATATATATATATATATATAATATATATATATATATATATATATATATATGTATATATATATGTGTGTGTGTGTGTGTGTGTGTGTGTGTGTGTGTGTGTGTGTGTGTGTGTGTGTGTGTGTGTGTGTGTGCGCTCACCTAGTTGTGCGTACCAAGTTGTGATTGCAGGGGTCGAGTCTCAGCTCCTCGCCCCGCCACTCCACTGGCGGCTATTCAGTAACTCTATCCGCTCTGCGAACTTTATCATACCTCTCCTTAAAGCTATGTATAGATCCTGCCTCCACTACATCACTTCCCACACTATTTCACTTCCTGACAGCTCTGTGACTGACGAAATAATGCTGACATCCCTGTGGTTTATCTGAGTCTTCAATTTCCAACTGTGACCCCCATGTTGCTGTATCCCATCTCTGGAACATCCTGTTTCTGTCGACCTTGTCTATTCCTCTCAATATTTTATATGTTGTTATCATGCACCCCCTATCTCTCCTGTCTTCCAGTGTCTTCCCTTAACCTCTCCTCGTAGGACATACCCCTTAGCTCCTGGGCTAGTCTTGTTGTAAACCCTTGCACTTTCTTTAGTTTCCTTACATGCTTGGCTAGGTGAGAGTTCCAAACTGGCTCTGCATACTCTAGAATAAGCCTAATGTACACAGTGTACATGGTCCAGAATGTCGTCTCATTAAGATGTGTGTGTGTGTGTGTGGATGTGTGTGTCCTCACCTAACATATATATATATATATATATATATATATATATATATATATATATATATATATATATATATATATATATATATATATATAAATATATATATATATATATATATATATATATATATATATATATATATATATATATATATATGCATATATATATATATATATATATATATATATATATATATATATATATATATATATATATATATATATTTATATAATATATACATATATATATATATATATATATATATATATATATATATATATATACATATATATATATATATATTATATATATATGCATATATATATATATATATATATATATATATATATATATATATATATATATATATATATATATTTATATAATATATATATATATATATATATATATATATATATATATATATATATATATATATATATATATATATATATACATATATATATATATATATATATATATATATATATATTATATATATATATATATATATATATATATATATATATATATATATATATATATATATATGTATATATATATATATATATATATATATATATATATATATATATATATATATATATATATATATATATGTCGTGCCGAATAGGCAGAACTTGCGATCTTGGCTTAAATAGCAACGCTCATCTTGCCATGTAGAACAAGTGAAAATTTGTGTATGCAATAATTTCGCCAAAATCATTCTGAACCTAACGAAAAAAATATATTTCACTGTGTTTGTTTAGTATTAAATTATTGTAAACAAATCTAAAATATATTTAGTTGGGTTAGGGTAAAATAAATTATTCTTGTTATGATAAGGTTAGATAAGTTTTCTAAGTTCCTTTTGGTGCAAAATTATAAATTTTTAGATCAACATTAATGAAAAAAATATATCTTTAAACGTATAAGAGAAAATTTTAGAAAGGACTTAATTTTAAATGAGTTCTTGCTAATTGATCAGTTTTACATATTCGGCACAACATATATATATATATATATATATATATATATATATATATATATATATATATATATATATATATATATATATATATATATACATTCCAAACCTCAGGTAGTTGCCCAGTTTCAAGGGATGTGTTGAAGATTGTGGTTAGTGACACACACAGTGTCTCTGCTCCCTCTCTAAGGACCCACTGTTTTGACTTCCCAGTGTCCCTTCTTCCTCCACTGTAAATACTTCCTTAAATCTCTTGTTGTGCTCCTCATATACTTCTTGGTCGTTTCTTGTGAGCTCCTCTCCTTCTTTCCTCAGCCAGATTACCTGGTCCTTGACTTTTGTCTTCCTCCTGATGTGGCTATATAACAGTTTCGGGTCAGATTTGACTTTCGTTGCTATGTCGTTTTCGTACTGTCGCTGGGCCTCCCTCCTTATCTGTGCATATGCGTTTCTGGCTCGTCGACTAATCTCTTTATTTTCTTGGGTCCTTTGCCTTCTGTACTTTTTCCATTCTCTAGCACACTTAGTTTTTGCCTCCCTACATCTTCGGGTAAACCAAGGGCTCATTCTGGTCTTCCCATTATTTGTGTTACCCTTGGGAACAAACCCTTCCTCTGCCTCCTTGCATTTTGTTGCTACGTAGTCTATCACTTCGTTTACTGATTTTCCTACCAACTCTCTTTCCCACTGAACCTATTGCAGGAACGTCCTCATACCTGTGTAGTCCTCCTTTTTATAGTTTGGCTTTTTCCTTTCTACTCCTGTTACCATCTCCACTTGTAGCTCTACGATGTATTCAAAGCTCAGAACTACATGGTCACTAACTCCAAGGGGCCTTTCGTATGTGATGTCCTCAATGTCTGAGCTACTCAAGGTGGACACAAGGTCCAGTCTTGCTGGTTCATCCTTCCCTCTCGCTCTTGTAGTGTCCCTAACATGTTGGTGCATGAGGTTTTCCAGTACCACATTCATCATCTTGGCTCTCTATGTTTCGGGACTCCCATGTGAGTCCAGGTTTTCCCAATCAATTTCCCTGTGGTTGAAGTCGCCCATAACCAGTAACTTTCCTCTACTCGAGTGAGCTGTTCTTGCCACCTCAGCTAGTGTATCCACCATTGTTCTGTTGCTCTCATCATATTCCTCTCTTGGCCTCCTGCAGTTCTGTGGCAAGTTGTACATCACTACAATGATTACCTTATGTTCCCCTGACTGAATTGAACCTTCTATGTAATCCCTTTCTCCAGTCTCGTGCATTCCTTCCATTTCCTGATATCCCCCTCGGTTTTTAATGAGCAGTGCAACCCCTCTTCCCCCTCTGCTCCTTCTATTCTTTCTCAGGATCTGATATCCTGATGGGAAGATTGCATCTGTTATTGTCCCAGTGAGTTTTGTTTCTGTGACTGCTATGATGTCTGGGGACATCTCCTTGATTCTTTCATGACACTCCTCACATTTATTCGTTATTCCATCTGCATTCGTGTACCAAACCTTCAACTTCTTTACTATAACTGTGATCCAGGGGATAACATTGGGGGTGGAGTTTGTGGTGAAGGGGATGGGGGTAAAGGGTACAGTATGTGGGTTACTGTTGGTTACTATGGGGTGGGGTTTGTGGTGAGGGGGATGGGGGTAGAGGGTACAGTGTGTGGGTTTTGGATTAGGTTGTTTAATTGCATTAGGGTAGCCATGGTTGGATTCCTTTTTTGAGTGGTACTGGAGGAGGCTGTGTTTGCTCTTTCATCTGGGTTTGGTTTCTCCTGTCCCCCCTCCTTCCTTGCCTCCCATTCCTCTTTGCGATGTTGCACCCTTTCTTTCAGTATCTTTCTTCTTGTGTTCTGTCCAGTCGAGGTGCACTCTCCAATACTTCAGTTTGTCCCTTAGATGCGCTTTCTCCTGCACGATCCGATTTCGAGCTGATTCTGCCTTGTTTGTATGTGAGTGTGTGTGTGTGTGTGTGTGTGTGTGTGTGTGTGTACTCACCTAGTTGTACTCACCTAGTTGTGGTTGCAAGGGTCGAGTCACAGCTCCTAGCCCCGATTTTTCACTAGTTGTTACTAGGTCACTCTTCCTGCTCAATGAGCTTTATCATATGCCTCCTTAAAGCTATGTATGGACCCTGCCTCAACTAAATCACTTTACAGGCAGTTCCACTTCCTGACAACTCTGTGGCTGAAGAAATACTTCCTAACATCCCTGTGATTCATATGAGTCTTCAACTTCCAACTGTGTCCCTTTGTTTCTGTGTCCCATCTCTGGAACATCCTGTCTCTGTCCACCTTGTCGAAATCCTCCTTATCTCTCCTGCCCTACAGTGTCGTCAGGTCGATTTCCCTTAACCTCTCCTTGTAGGACATACCACTTAGCTCCGGGACTAGTCTTGTTGCAAACCTTTGCACTTTCTCTAGTTTCCTTACGTGCTTGGCTAGGTGTAGGTTACAAACTGGTGCTGCGTACTCCAATACGCACCTAACGTACACAATGTACAGGATCCTGAACGATTACTTATTAAGATGTCGGAATGCTGTTCTTAGGCTTAATAGGCGCCCATATGCTGCAGCAGTTATTTGTTTGATGTGCTCCTCAGGAAACTGATGTTCCCGGTGTTATACTCACCCCAAGATCTTTTTCCTTGAGCAAGGTTTGTAGTCTCTGGCCCTCTAGAGTGTACTCCGTCTGAGGTCTTCTTTGCCTTTCCTCAATCTTCATGACTTTGCACTTGGTGGGGTTGAACTCCAGGAGGCAGTTGCTGGACCGGGACCGCAGCCTATCCAGATTCCTTTGTAGTTGTGTCTGGTCCTCGTCCTATTGATTTTTTCTGATCAACTTCACATCTGCAAACAGGGACACTTTGGAGTCTATTCCTTCCGTCATGTCGTTCAAAAATACCAGAAACAACACCGGTCCTAGGACTGACCCATGTGGTACCCAACTCATTAAAGGCGCCCACTCTGACACCTCCCCAAGTCCATGACTCGCTGTTGTCTTCCTGACAGGTATTCCTTGATCCATTGCAGTGCCTTCCCTGTTATCCCTGCCTGATTCTCCAGCTTTTGCACTACTCTCTTCTGAGGAACTGTGTCAAACGTCTTCTTACAGTCCAAGAAAATGTAACTTACCCACCCTTTTCTCTCTTGTTTTACTGCTCTCACCCTGTCATAGAACTCCAGTAGGTTTGTGACACAGGATTTCCAGTCCCTGAAGCCGTGCTGGCTGTCCTTGATAAGCTCCTTCCTTACTAGGTGCTCTGTCACTCTTCCCTGATAATATTCTCCATCACTTTGCATACTATACATGCCAGTGACAATGGTCTGTAGTTTAATACTTCGTGTCTGTCTCCTTTTTTAAAAATTGGGACTACATTTGTTGTCTTCCATACCTCAGGTAGTCGTCCCTGTTTCGACAGATGTGAAGATTGGTGTTAGTAGTACGCATAGCGCCTCTGCTCCCTCTCTCAGGACCTATGGAGAGATGTTATCTGGCCCCAACGCCTTTGAAGTATCTAGCTCGCGTAGCAACCCCTTCATTTCTTTCTCGGTTGTATGAATTGTGTCCAGCTCTTGATGGTGTACCCCGCCTCTCCGTCTTTCAGGAGTCCTTTCTGTCTCCTCTGTGGACACTTCTTTGAATCTCAAGTTGAGCTGCTCACATATTTTGCGGCCGTTTCTTGTGATCTTCCCTCCTTCCTTCCTCAGCCAGATTACCTCTTCCTTATCTTGTTTTACTCCTGATGTGGCTGTACAACAGCTATGGGTCAGATTTGGCTTTTGCTGCTGTGTTATTTTCGTATTGTCGTTGGGCCTCCATTCTTACCTGTGCATATTCATTTCTGGCTCTGCGTCTTCTCTCCATATTCTCCTGGGTCCTTTGCCTTCTATACTTCTTCTATTCTCTAGCACACTTGCTTTTGGCCTCAGTACACTTTTGGGTGAACCAAGGACTCATCCTGGCTTTCTCGTTATTTTTGTTGCCCTTGGGTACAACCTCTCCTCAGCTTCCTTGTATATTGTTGTCACAAATGCCAGTTCTCTGTCCCACCCAACCCTGTACAGGAAATTCTTCATGCCTGTGTAGTCCCCTTTCTTGTAGTTTGGCTTCATTCGTCCTGCCATTCATGTGTCCTTCTCCACTGGTTTGTGTGTGTGTGTGTGTGTGTGTGTGTGTGTGTGTGTGTGTGTGTGTGTGTGTGTGTGTGAGTGTGTACTCACCTAATTGTGGTTGCAGGGGTCGAGACTCAGCTCCTGTGCGTGTGCGTGTGTGTGCGTGTGTGTGTATGTGTGTGTGTGTGTGTGTGTGTGTGTGTGTGTGTGTGTGTGTGTGTGTGTGTGTATGTGTGTGTGTGTGTGTGTGTATACTCACCTACTTGTACTCACCAGTTGAGGTTGCAGGAGTCGAGTCCAAGCTCCTGGCCCCGCCTCTTCATTGGTCGCTACTAGGTCACTCTCCCTGAGCCGTGAGCTTTATCATACCTCTGCTTAATTAAAGCTATGTATGGATCCTGCCTCCACTACATCGCTTCCCAAACTATTCCACTTACTGACTACTCTGTTACTGAAAAAATACTTCCTAACATGTGTGTGTGTGTGTGTGTGTGTGTGTGTGTTCGTGTGTTTGTGTGTGTGTGTGTGTGTGTGTGTGTGTGTGTGTGTGTGTGTGTGTGTGTGTGTGTGTGTGTGTGTGTGTGTGTGTGTGTGTGTGTGTGTGTGTGTGAGTGTGTGTGGGAGAAACGCTGCTACCCACTTTTACACATAACTTTCACCGCAGACTTCACAGTTCTTGAATTATGACCGTTATATTCCACATTTAATCATTCATGTTTACCACCTGCCTTCTAGCTGGCCATCTTTTCCATACACCCGATTTAAATTCTTCATATATGTTCATATTATTCTTTCATATCCGAACTATGAGATAGCTTGCACAGTACCGTGACTGCAACAATACACAAATAACTCGCTCATTGGGCTTTAACGTCTTCATGAAGTTTTTTTCTCTTATGTGCGAGTTGCTTGTGTAAAAGTATATCAGTAATATATATCATAGCTGACACAACCATATGTGAGACCAACTAACAAAGTTCCGAAAGCTACACGAAGTTTTTTAAATGACCTAAAATGGGAATTCCTTATCCAGAAGCGGCATTATAATGGTATGTAAGGAAAAACTAGGCTAGGTTTTCGCCTAACCCAGGGTGACCTGAACAATAACTCCATTACCCGCAGGGAAGAGTCTAAAATATTACCTGCACTCACACCGCAAACCTTTGTAACCCTATATTAAAAAAGCATGGTGGAAAATGCACATAAATACTTTTTAAATTCTTTTTAATAAACTCATAATTGCGTTTTCAAACAAAGCGAACTGACCACCGAAATGTGTGCTAGACGAGCAAATATATTTCATGAATTTTTTAATTAGAAATTTTTTGGAGGTACCTTCAGTAAAAGAAAGTTAAGCTTTTGAATAATTACCTAAGGAAAGGCACATATGACTGTTAATTACTTAAAACCACTTGTTCATGGATACATTAATATTTGTATTTTGTATTCCAAATGGGAGGAGAATGAAGTTAGTCTTGTAGCATCCATGGCCTCGTGTGTGCTCGCATCAAGGGTGTCTGTCCAGTGGTACTCGGCACCTGATGTTTGAAACATTGATGGTTGAGTGGATTAAGGCGTCTCGGAATTTTGGCGGGATTCTCACGAATTGGGGAATCGATTCCCACAAACAGACGATCTTAACAATGCAGAACAAGTTACTGCCTTGCCTCAGAGAGATTTTCCTCCTACTATCTGTTGTTAGGCTTGCAATGATGCACAGAGTGGCTTGTTCTGCACACATACACATACACACACACACACACACACACACACACACACACACACACACACACACACACACACACACACACACACACACACACACACACACACACACACACACACACACACACACACACACACACACACACACACACACACATACACGGAGTTCAGTGGGAGAGAGAACTAGCAGGGAAGTCAGCAAACGAGATGATGGAATATGTGACAACAATATGCAAGGACGATAAAGAGAGCTTGGTATGCAAGGGTAACAGAAATAAAGAGAAAGCCAGGATGAGCACTTGGTTTACCCAAAGGTGTAGAGAGGCCAAAACCAAGTGTGCTTGAGAATGGAAGAAGTATAGAAGGCAAGGGACCCAGGAGAATAACGAAAGCAGCCGTAGAGCCGGAAATGAATATTTCCAACGACAATACGAAAATGACATAGCAGCGAAAGCCAAATCTTACCCGAAGCTGTTGTACAAACACATTAGGAGGAAAGCAACAGTAAAGGGCCAGGTAATCAGGATGAGGAAGGAAGGAGGAGAGATCAAAAGAGACGACCACGATGTATGTGAGGAACTTAACACGAGATTCAAAGAAGTGTTCACAGAGGAGATAGAAGGGACTCCAGAAAGACGGAGAGGAGGAGAACACCATCAACTCTTTGACACAGTACATGCAACCGAGGAAAAAGTGAAGTGGCTGCAAAACGAGTTAGATACCTCTAAGACGATGGGGCCGGATAATATCTCTGAATTGTTCCTGAAGGAGGGAGCAGAGGCGCTATGTGTACCACTAACAACAATCTTCAACAAATCTGTCGACTACACGAGGGATGAAAGACAGCAAATGTAGATCCAATTAAAAAAAAAGACGTACACGAAGCATTAAACTACAAACCAGAGTCACTGATATGTACAGAAGAGTGGTGGACCACGTAGAAAGTTCTCCACCACACTTCTCCTGCGTCACAAACTTACACCCAAACTCAAGCACACGCACACACACACACACACACACACACACACACACACACACACACACACACACACACACATACATACATACACACACACACCACACATACACACACACATACACACACACACATACACTCACACATACACACACACACACACACACACACACACACACACACACGCACACACACACATACCCACACATACAAACACACACACACGCACTCACACACACACACACACACACACACATATATATATATATATATATATATATATATATATATATATATATATATATATATATATATATACATAAAATACTTTCATCATTATTCAACACTTTCACCTCATTCATACAAAATCACTGTTTTTGCAGAGGTGTCAAGAACACAATAGTTTAGAAGCATATACGTATAAAGATATACAACATTTCCCTCCAAACTGCCAATATCCCAAACCCCTCCTTTAAAGTACAGGCATTGTACTTCTCATTTCCAGGACTCATGTCCGGCTATATAAAATAACCGGTTTCCCTGAATCCCTTCACTAAATATTACCCTGCTCACACTCCAACAGCTCGTCAGGTCTCAAAAACCATCCGTCTCCATTCACTCCTGTCTAACACGCTCACGCATGCTTGCTGGAAGTCCAAGCCCCTCGCTCACAAAACCTCCTTTACCCCCTCCTTCCAACCTTTTCAAGGACGACTCCTACCCCACCTTCCTTCTCCTACAGATTCAAATGCTCTCCATGTCATTCTACTTTGATCCATTCTCTCTAAATGACCAAACAACCTCAAATCCTCTTCAGCCCTCTGACCAATACTTTTATTAACTACACACCTCCTAATTTCCACACTCCGAATTCTCTGCATAATATTTACACCACACTTTGCCCTTAGACTGGACATCTCCACCGCCTCCAACTGCCTCCTCGCTGCTGCATTTACAACCCAAGCTTCACACACATATAAGAGTGTTGGTACCACTTTACTTTCATACATTCCTTTCTTTGCCTCCATAGATAACGTTTTTTGTCTCTACATATACCTCAATGCACCACTCACCTTTTTACGTTCATCAGTTCTATGGTTAACCTCATTCTTCATAAATCCATCCGCTGATAAGTCAACTCCCAAATATCTGAAAACATTCACTTCTTCCATACTCCTCCTCTCCAATCTGATATCCAATTTTTCTTTATCTATATCATTTGATACCCTCATCACCTTACTCTTTTCTATGTTCACTTTCATCTTTCTACCTTTACATACTCTCCCAAACTCGTCCACTAACCTTTGCAACTTTTCTTTAGAATCTCCAATAAGCACAGTATCATCAGCAAAAAGTAACTGTGTCACTTCCCATTTTGTATTTGATTCCCCATAATTTAATCCCACCCCTCTCCCCAGCACCCTAGCATTTACTTCTTTAATAACCCCATCTACAAATATATTAAACAACCATGGTGACATTACACATCCCTGTCTAAGACCTACTTTTACCGGGAAGTAGTCTCCCTCTCTTCTACACACCCTAACCTGAGCCTCACTATCCTCATAAAAACTCTTTACAGCATTTAGTAACTTACCACCTATTCCATAAACTTGTAACATCTGCCACATTGCTCCCCTATCCACTCTATCATTTGCCTTTTCTAAATCCATAAATGCAATGAAAATTTCCCTACCTTTATCTAAATACTGTTCACATATATGCTTCAATGTAAACACTTGATCTACACATCCCCTACCCACTCTAAAACCTCCTTGCTCACCCGCAGTCTTACATTCTGTCTTACCTCTAATTCTTTGAATAATAACCCTACCATACACTTTTCCTCTTATACTCAGTAAACTTATTCCTATATAATTTTTACAATCCCCTTTGCCCCTTCCCTTTATATAAAGGAATTATACATGCTCTCTGCCAATCCCTAGGTACCTTCCCTTCTTTCATACATTTATTAAGCAAAAATACCAACCACTTAACACTATATCTTCCCTTGCTTGTAACATTTCTGTCATGATCCCGTCAGTTCCAGCTGCATTACCTCTTTTCATTCTACGTAATGCCTCACGCACCTCCCCCACACTCACATCCTGCTCTTCTTCACTCCTGAAAGATGGTATACCTTCCTTGGCAGTCCATGAAATTACCGTCTCCCTTTCTTCGTCGACATTTAAAAGTTCCTCAAAATATTCCCGACATCTAGCCAATACCTCTATCTCCCCATCTACTAACTCCCCTACTCTGTTTTTAACTGACAAATCCATTCGTTCTCTAGGCTTTCTTAACTTGTTTATCTAACTCCAATTTTTTTTTCTTATTTTCATCAAAATTTCTTGAAGTGCCTCTCCCACTCTATCATCTGCTCTCCTTTCACACTCTCTCACCACTCTCTTCACCTTCCTTTTACTCTCCACATACTCTGCTCTGCTTATAACACTTCTGAATCTGTCAGTAGAGGATAGGCAATGGGATCAGGCAACCCTCCCAGTGTGACTGGAAGGTATAGGAGTGCGCAAAGCAACGCGGGTAGCTTTATCTGCATTTCTGTCCACGTGTTTGGCTTCGAGTGGATTATTCAAGAACATTGTCCCTGAACGCCTGAGAGACGTGGTAGAAGCTCAGGACTACAGATTCAATGAAGCAGCCATTCAGTGGGACACCCTAGCAGACTCCTCCAGTAGACTATCTCCTCCCAAAGAGCACACAGTCCCACTGGGACAAACCGATCATGGAAATAATCGCCAACACAATGCTCACCAGTGCTTCAGGAAGGGACAAAGCTCGTCTCCTAGCAGTGAAGGCACCTCACTCAGGCGATTTCCTTCTAGCTGTTCCCAATTCCTCCCTTGGCACTTGACTCGACCCACAGGCCATTCGAATTGGTTTTGCTCTTCACCTAGCCGCCCCCATCCTCACAGAATAAATGTGTATTTACGGCAGGGCGACGGCTGATCAATTCGGACTTCATGGTCTCGTGTGTCACACATCAGAATTGAAGTATGCCAGACATGAGGAGGTCAACGACATCATAAAGAGAAGCCTCTCCACAGCCCGTTGTCCAGCCCACCGGGAACCCCAAGTGGAGAGGTCTGACGGAAGTCAAAAACGTCCTGATGGAGCCACTGTTCTACCCTGGAAGGATGGAAAGCAGATTTCCTGGGACTACACCTGTGCCTCCACATTGGCAGACACCTACTTCCCATACTCCGTAGCTGAGGGAGGTGGAGCTGCTGGCCACAAGGAGACCCAGAAGACCCGCAAATGTGCTATAACTTCATACTAATAGGGTCGAAGACCCTTGGAGCATGGGGTAAGTGTGCTCTATAGCTGGGTTAAAAACTCATCACAGAAACCAAGGATCACAGAGCGGCCAGCTTCCCCTTTCAGAGTCTCAGTGTTGCTATCCAGAGGGGAAATTCCTGCAGCATTCTGGACTCGCTGCCCTCCACCGGGGGAGCTGGACGAAGTATTCGAGATGTAGCTCTGAATTGTTATCCATGTAGTTTTACTCCTAATTTTATTTTTGTGAATGCATTTCGTCAATGTATTTTGCTTTTAAATAAAGTATATATACAATATACGGGTAGTAGAAGTTTACCTGGAGAGAGTTTAGTGGGTCATCGCCCCCGCAGCTCTGTCTGAGACCAGGCCTCATGGTGGATCAGGGTTTGATCAACCAGGCTGTTACTCCCGGCAGCACGCAAATTGACGTACGAACCACAGCGCGGTTGGTCAGGTACTGACTTTAGGCACCTGTCCAGCGTCTTCTTGAAGACAGCCAGGGATCTATTGGTAATCCTCCTTATGTATGCTGGGACGCAGTTGAACAGTCTTCGGCCCCTGACTCTTATTGTCTTGTCTCTCAATGTACTCGTGGCGCCCTTGCTTTTCATCGGGGGAATGTTGCATCAATTTTCAAGTAGTTTCAGGGAGAACCTTGAATTTTCCCTGAAGCAAGTTTATTCTCATCTCTTATCTCTAAGGATGAGGGTCCCCAGGACAGTTCCAGAGGTGGTACCTCCCTATATTATATTATTATAACCACGAACGAGTGGTATTGATCAATAACAACACTGCGCTAGCCAAGGATTCGAACCCATGTTGTACTGGCCTGCCTCATGGTAAACGAGAACCACATGACGCTTTAAACCACAGGACCACCAAACCCTACATTTCTGTCCACGTGTTTGGCTTCGAGTGGATTAGTCAAGAACATTGTCCCCGAACGCCTGACAGAGAAGGGTTGGGTGGTCCTGTGGTTTAAAGCGTCATCCGGTTCTCGCATATATGTGTGTGTGTGTGTGTGTGTGTGTGTGTGTGTCGTGCCGAATAGGTTGAATTGGTCAATTAGCAAAAACTCTTTTAAAATTTTCTGCTATTCGTTTAATGATATATTTTTTTTTTCATTTATGTTAATGTAAAAATTCCTAATTTTGAACCAAATGAACCATAGAAAACTTACCTAACCTTATTTTAACAAGCGCAATTTAATATAGCCTAATCCAGCGAAATATATTTTAGATAAGCTTACAGTAATTTACTTATAAACAAACAATGAAATATATTTTATTTCGTTAAGTTCAGAATGATTTTTGTGAAATTATTGCATACACAAATTTTCGCTTGCCTTATTCGGCAAGAAGAGCGTTGCTATTTAAGCCAAAATCGCAAGTTTTACCTATTTGGCATGAATAGGTAGGACTTGTGAATGGAATGTGAAAGGGCTGCTAGGAGAACTAGATATCTCAAAGGCGATGGGACCGGATAACATCCCTCTCTGGGTCCTGAGAGATGGAGCAGAGGCACTCTGTGTACCACTATCAACAATCTTCAACATATCCATCGAAACAAGGCGACTACCAGAGGTATGGAAGACAGCAAATGTAGTCTCAAGTTTTTAAAAAATGCAGACAGACACGCAGCACTGAACTACAGAGCATCGTCACTGACATGTATGCAAAGATTCCTGTGTCACGAGCCTTCTAGGGTTCTATGACAAGGTGACAGCAGTAAAAGAAGAGAGAGAGAGAGAGAGAGAGAGAGAGAGAGAGAGAGAGAGAGAGAGAGAGAGAGAGAGAGAGAGAGAGAGAGAGAGAGAGAGAGAGAGAGAGAGAGAAGAGGCTTTTGAAACAGTTCCTCACAAGAGATTAGTGCAAAAACTTGAGGACCAGGCAGGTATAACAAGAAAGGCACTGTAATTTATCAGAGAATACCTGACGAGAAGGCATCAGCGAATCATGGTACGTGATAAGGTGTCAGTAGGCTCCTGTGACGAGCGGGGTTCCACAGGGGAAAGTTCTAGGACCAGTTCTGTTTCCGGTATGTGTGAACGACATGGCAGAAGGAACATAGACAGAAGTGTCCCTGTTTGCAGACGGTGTAAAGTTTATGAGGAGAATTCAGTCGAAGAAGGACAAGGCAAGACTACAGAGGGAACTGGACAGACTGCAGGCCTGGTCCAGCAACTTGCTCCTGGAGTTTAAGTGTAAAGATATGAAGATCGGGGAAGGGCAAAGGAGACTGCAGACATAATACAGTCTAGGGAGCCAAAGACCACAAACCTAGCTCAAAGAAAATGATCTTGGAGTGTGTATAATACCGAGCACATCTGAGGAGCACATCAGCCAAATAACTGCTGCATCATATGGGCGTCTAGCGAACCTAGGAATAGCATTCCGGCATCTCAGTAAGGAGTCGTTCCGGACTCTGTACATCGTATATATCAGGACCATATTGGAATAAGGAATCGTTCCGTACCCTATACACCATGTACGTCAGGATCATATTGGTGTATGCAGCCCCAGTTTGGAATCCACACCTGGCCAAGCACGTGAGAAAACTAGAAAAAGTGCATATGTTTGCAACGAAACTAATCTCGGAGCTAAGGGACATGTCTTACGAGGAGAGGTTAAGGGAACTCGACCTGACAACACTGGAGGACTGGGCGGACAGGGGAGATGGGAACAAGATAACGACTTATAAAATGCTGAGAGGAATCTACAATGTAGACAGAGACAGGATGTTCCAGAAATGGGACACAGCAACATGGGGTCACAAATGGAACTTGAAGACTCAAGTGAGTCACGGGGATGTTAGGAAGCTTTTTTTAGCCATAGAGTTGTCAGGAAGTGGAATAGTCTGGAAAGTGCGGTAGTGAAAGCAGGTACCATACGTAGCTTTAAGAAGAGGTATGATAAAACTCATGGAGCAGGGAGAGGGTAGGCCTAGTGGCGAGCAGTGAAGAGGCAGGACCAGGAGCTATGATTCGACCCCTGCAAGCACAATTAGGTAAGTACACACACACACACACACACACACACACACACACACACACACACACACACACACACACACACACACACGGAGCTCCGCGGGGAGGAGGAAGAGAAGTTCGTTTCCAGGAGCAATAGAAACAATGGGAAGAGCAGTGTGAGGCCATGATTTATCCAGAGGTATAGAGAGAGCAAAGTCAAATGTGTTCAAGACACTGTACACTGTGTATGTTAGGCCCATACTAGAGTATGCAGCACCAGTCTGGAACCCACACCTGGTCAAGCACGTCAAGAAGTTAGAGAAAGTACAAAGGTTTGCAACAAGGCTAGTCCCCAGAGCTCAAGGGAATGTCGTACGAGGAAAGGTTAAGGGAAATCGGACTGACGACACTGGAGGACAGAAGGGTCAGGGGAGACATGATAACGACATACAAGATAATGCGGGGAATAGACAAGGTGGACAGAGATAGGATGTTCCAGAGAGGGGACACAGGGACAAGGGGTCACAACTGGAAGCTGAAGACTCAGACGAGTCACAGGGACGTTAGGAAGTATTTCTTCAGTCATAGAGTTGTCAGCAAGTGGAATAGCCTAGCAAGTGAAGTAGTGGAGGCAGGAACCATACATAGTTTTAAGAAGAGGTATGACAAAGCTCAGGAAGCAGAGAGAGAGAGGATCCAGTAGCGATCAGTGAAGAGGCGGGGCCAGGAGCTGAGTCTCGACCCCTGCAACCACAATTAGGTGAGTACAATTAGGTGAGTACACACACACACACACACACACACACACACACACACACACACACACACACACACACACACACACACGGAGCTCCGCGGGGAGGAGGAAGAGAAGTTCGTTTAGAGCATGGAAAAAGTATAGAAGGCAAAGAAGTAAGAAAAACAAGGAGTTGAGCCGAAGAGCCAGAAATAAGTACTCATCGATATAGAGGGAGGCCCAGCGGCAATTTGAGAATGGCGTAGTACTGGCAGTCAAATCCGACCTAAAGCTGTTATGCAGCCACATCAAGAGGAAAAGAATAGTCAGAGATCACGTAATAAGACTGAAGAAGTAAAGGTGTAAACTCACAAGGAATGCCCAAAAAGTCTGTGAAGACCTCAGGATCATATTTAGTCCAGAGGTATTATCAGAGGAGGCAGAAAGACTTTTAGCAAACCGTAGCGGTAAAGTACACCAGCAAGTGTTGGACATATTACAGACAACCTGGGAGAAGGTAATAAAATTGCTATATGAGCTGAAAACCTCGATGGCGATGGGACCAGATAATACCTCGCTATGGATCCTGAGAGAGGAAGTAGAGACACTGTATGTGCAGCTACCAAAAATCTTCAACAAGTCAGTCGATATGAGAAACTACCTGAGGTATGGATGACAGTAAATTTTAAAGAAAAGAGACAGGCAGGTAGCTTTCAACTACATGCCAGTGTCACTGACATGAGAAGATTATCAGGAGAAGTGCGATGGAGCACCTAGAAAGGAGTATGTTTATACATTACAACCAGCACTTCAAAATGGAAAATCCTTTGTCACAAACGTAATGAAAATCTACGACAAGGTAACAGAAGTGAAATAGGAGAGAGAAAAGGATGGCTAGATTACATTTTTTTTTTTGGATTGTAAAAAGTTTTTTGACACAGTACCGCACTAGGGACTGGTACAAAAGGTAGAGCATGCAGCAATAACAGAAAAAGCTCTATCGTGGATAAAGGCATACCTGCCTAGAACAAAACAACGAGAGAAGGCTCGTGACGAAGTGTCGGAATTGGTGGCTATGACTAGTGGAGTTCCACGAGGATCAGTCCTAGGGTCGGTGCTCTCTCTTGTGTACGTGAATGACTGGCAGAAGGGATAGAGTTAGAAGTGTCCCTGTTCGCAGACGACGTGACACTAATGAGGAGAATGCAAGCGGACGAGGACCAGGAGAGACTATAAATGGATCTGAACAGGCTGCTGGCCTGATCTCTCAAGGGGCTACAGGAGTTGAACCACACCAAGTGGAAAGTTATGAAGCTTGGGGAAAGACAAAGACCGCAGGCGGAGTACAGACCCGGAAAGCAAAGGCTGCTTCACTTAAGGATAGGGACCTTGAGGTGAGCATCATACCCAGCATGTTCCCCTGGGTGCGCATCAATCAAATAACTGCTGTAGCAAATGCGCGTCTGGCAATCTATGAATAGTTTTTTCTATATCTATAAAACAAGACATTCACGACACTGTGCACAGTGTACGTCAGGCCCATATTGGAGTATGCAACACCAGTATGAAACTCATCCATGGTCAAGCATATCAAGAAACTGGAGAAAGCGCAGAGGTTTACAAAAAGACTAGTCCCGAAGCTAAGGGGTATGTCCAATGAGGAATGTTTAAGGGAGCTCAGCCTGATGACACTGGAGAACAGAAGAGATAGGGGAAATATGATAACGGAGTACAAAATTCTGAGACGAATTGACAAGGTGAACAGGTGCAGAATGTTTCAGACAGAGGAAATAGGAACAGCTTCAAATTAAGCATTCAAATGAGTCACAGGGATGATAGGAAGTGGAACAATCTGGAGAGTGAAGTAGTAGAGGAGGAATCCGTACATAGCTTTAAGAAGATGTACGATAAGGCTCTTATTAAAGCCAGGAGAGAGACGACCTAGAACTACCAGCGAAGAGGTAGGGCCAGGAGCTGTGAATCGACCCGTGCAACCACATATAGGTGAGTACACACGGGTTGTCAGGAAATGAAAAGAATTAACTTATCACATTGTGGAATGAAACACCCTAGGTAAAATCCCATGAAACAGAGAGCGAGTGAAACCGATTGTATGTATCTAGGAGGCAACGCCAGAATAGGGCCCCTCCACAACCACACAACTAGATTAGTACACATACAAAGAAAAAAATGAACCCAAAAGCACGCGGGCGCACCCGCACGCATGCACGCACGCAGACACGCGCTCGCCTGCACGGTGGTAACAAAGCACAATACCTGCGTTTCCCTTATGGACGCAAGACACTGAAAGGAGTTAAAGCTGCATTATCCAGCAGGGGCTGTGTGGCAAGACGGGCGGCATAGTGGCTCAGGAACCACCAAGAAGAAGCAATGCGGCGACAACGGCGAGGACAAGAAGACACGAGACGAAAGATGACAGTACAATAGAACTCCTATCTGGCTTCTTCAGTGAGAATCTTCCAGCGCTGCAGGTCACATGGATTAGTGCTTTGCATGACTGGGGACACCTGGTCATCCGGCCACGTGGAATCACTGGGCTGAAGCGAGACAGCAGGAAGCACAAGGCTCAAGCAACAGATCTCGAATCACTGGGCTAAAGACACAGGGCTGAAATAGCTGGGCTCAAGCCATAGGGCCATTAGCGACACTTTTTCCTCTTCATCATCAGCACTCCGAGGGGCCAACAGGAAGGCAGAGTGATACGCAGACATAGTCTATAAATAACAACAAAAAAAAAAGCACAGCACCGTGACTGGAACGATACACAAATAACCCGCACACAGAAGAGAGGAGCTTACGACGACGTCTCGGTCCGACTTGGACCATTTACAAAGTCACGAAGTCGGACCGAAACGTCGTCGTAAGTTCCTCTCTTCTATGCGCGGGTTATTTGTGAATATGACAGTCTCTTATTAAAGCTCATGACGAAGTTCTTGATAAAAGTCTTGATGAAGCTTTTCTTGAGTGATACGTTGTGCTCTAAGTCTCTATGCATTACCCACTTTCCCAGGACGCCACAGTGAAGAATAAACAGACATGCGTTCAAAGTGAAAAAAAATGCTTTGACGAGATGATACACAGATCAGACACACACACACACACACACACACACACACACACACACACACACACACACACACACACACACACACACACACACACACACACACACACACAAACAAACAAACAAACGCGGACACACACACGTACGAGGTCATCCGACACGAGAATCGTCGAGTGATTTGCAATTCTGAGAGAGTTGTAATTCAGATGCACAAGGAATGTAGCGACGCTGGTTTCGAAGAGATGTGAGTGTCGTAACTCAGATGCACACCGAACGTAATGGTACTGATACAACCCGTCTTCTAAATGCATCGTTCGTTTCCCAACGTGTTTATGTGTGTCTGTTTCCGAACGACCTTCGCTGCCGAGACAAAATTTTTTTTTGTGAAGGTGTTGTACTTCAATGTTAATTATCCGAATTAATTAATTATCCTAGATTTTATTGAGGATAGTGAGGCTCAGGTTGTGGGAAGGAGATTATTTACCAGTAAATGTGTTTTTGCCTTTAGGCAGGGATGCGTGATCTAACCATGATGGTTTAAAATATTTGTAGATGAGGTTGCAAACGAAGTGAGGGAATGAAAAATAAAGAATATAATACAAAATGGAAGTTGTCACACTTTTTTTTTTCAGATGACATGGTGCTTTTTTTGGGAAAATCTGAAAAGTTTTAAGATTGGTGAACGAATTTAGGAGGGCATGTCAAAGAAGGAAATCAGAAGAGAACATAGAAAAGAGCAAGGAGATGAGAGTAATAAAAAAATAGTTAATGAAAGATAGGATACCGGATGGGAGGGAGGGAATATGGACGAAATGAATGTGTTCAGATACTTAGAAGTGAATTTGTTGGCGGCCGGGGAAAAGGTGAGTGGTGCACTGAGGCATCTGTGGAGACAAAGAACGTTATTTATCGAGAGTTTACTAGTACTAACGCTTTTATCTGGGTTTGATGTATGGCTTTTGAACATTGCTTCGAGGAGGAAGCTGGAGGCAGTGGAGGTGTCATGTCTGAGGGCAATGTGTGCTGAGAATATTATACAGAAATTTTGTAGTTTAGAGATTAGAAGATGTGGGGACCGCTGAATTATCCAGAGGGCTGAGGAGGCCTTGTTGCGGTGGTTTGGATGTTTAGGGGGGATGATGTAAAATAGAATGAATTAGAGTATTAATAAATCATTGGTGGAGGGAATATGGGGTAGGGGCCGTCCTAGTAAGGTTGGATGAACAGGTAAATGAGTTTTTTTTATGCGAGAGGCTTGGACATCCAGCAACCATTTGTGAGAGTATTTGATAGGAATGATGGGAGGCAAGTTGCTTTTTAACTTGACATGCTCTTAGAATGTGAGCACGACAAAATTCATGAAAGGATTTAGAGACACAAGTTAAGCAAACTTGAGTCCTGGAGGAGGGAAATACAGTGTGTGTGCACGCTGAATGACGAGTTAGGATATTGTAGTTTGGAGGGGTATCTGAGTTGAGGTGCCGGTGCGCCTCTGGCAATGTGATAGAGTGATTTTGAGACAAAGCTACATATCCAGTCAGACTAGGAGGTATTGGTGTCTACAAGGCTTCACAGACTGCACTATCTGTTATTCTATCCTCATATGTGGTATCCTCATATGTGGCATCCTCATATGTGGCATCCTCATATGTGGCATTGCAGCGATTCTCTTTGAACACCTTAGGGACAATGTTGGAGTTCACCAAAAGTTCACTGATGGAGCCAGGCTCTGGGATAATCTGAAACCAGATCTGCTACCCACAACAACTACATTCAGTCACAATGGGATAGTCCAATAGCGGAGAATTCTTCAGAATTTACCAGGGAAGGAGAGAGCCTGTCTCCTAGCAGTGAGAGCTCAACGCGCAGGGAACATCCTGTAGGCTGTTCCCAACTCCTCCCTTGGCACACGTCTCGACGGACAAACCATTCTTATAGGTGTTGTCCTTCGCCTTGCCTCCCCTATCCTCGCCGAACACAGGTGTATTTGCAGCATTGAATCAACAGACCGATTCGGATACCATGGTCTTGTTTGCCGAAGATCCGACAGAAAGATTGCAAGGCATGAAGAGGTTAACAACATCATCAAGAGGAGCCTCACAACAGCCGGATGCCCAGCAAGAAGGGAGCCACCCCAACTATGCAGATCTGATGGTAAACAAAAGCGTCGAGATGGTATCACCCATTAAGCCTGGACAGACCGCAAGCAGGTGCTGCGGGACTACACATGTGCGTCAACATTGGCTAATATCTTTCTCCAATACACCAGGGAGGAAGGAGAGGCAGCGGCCAGCTTCAGGATGCCCCATAAGTCTAAAAAATATGGTGAACTTGCCCATCATTATTTCTTTATTCCCATAGGCTTGGAGACCCTTGGCCTACAGGGACAGAGTGCATCTAAGTTCATTAAGGAGCTAGTCGGCTAGTTTTCTATTCCAGCAACTCAGCGTTGCAGTTCAGAGGGGGTAATGCCCACGGTATCCCAGTTAGGTGCCCCAGCTCTGAGAAACTGAATGAGATTTCGCATTGTAATCTATGACAAAAACGTAGCGATATGTACTACAAATGCATCCCTGAAACCTCACTTGTGGAGGCTGGAATTCAAACGGGGTGGGGTTGAGATTAGCCTCGAGCTTACCTCTACCACGAGTGTCCTCGGATCACGAGCAACACTTAGCTCTGCTGGGTGCATGATCTTTGAAGGATAGCTGGTTAAGTGGTTAAGGCAATGAGAACGTTGTTCTGTATCTTGAGGCGGGACAATGTGTCACAGGATCTAATCTCGGCTTGACGCAGTTTGGTAAATGTCTCACCATATATATATATATATATATATATATATATATATATATATATATATATATATATATATATATATATATATATATATATATGCAAAACAACCACTCTGAAAGAATAGAGAAATTCCAAGCGCTTTCGTGACTACTCACATTATTGATAATGTGAGTAGTCACGAAAGCGCTTGGAATTTCTCTATTCTTTCAGAGTGGTTGTTTTGCATATTTTGAAATCACCTGTTTACTGTGATCTTATTGCATATATATATATATATATATATATATATATATATATATATATATATATATATATATATATATATATATATATATATATATATATATACATATGTGTGTGTGTGTGTGTGTGTGTGTGGTGAGCGTTTTCGCTCACCATGAGGCCAGCCAAAACATCATGGGTACGGCTCCTTGGCTAGTGCAGTGTTGTTATTGTTCATTGGCACTTGTTTCGTGGGTACAATAACATACATATATATATATATATATATATATATATATATATA
>NC_091293.1:31773746-31858746 GCF_038502225.1 Cherax quadricarinatus | reverse complement strand
AATGTATATATATATATATATATATATATATATATATATATATATATATATATATATATATATATATATATATATATATATAATGTTAATCGCTGTTCAAGACACCTGGATGACACTTAGCTGCAGGTGGCAAGCACTAATGGTAACTAATGTCAATATATCTCTCATGGGAATCTGCTCCACAGCAACATTGGGGTGTATTCTCGGCCCTCGTTAGTATTGATTCTGGGACCTAATCACCAAACTACTTGCTCCTTTGTGTTCCAAAAGCTACTCAACTCAGACTATCATTAGCCGCTTGCTGTCACTATGCAGTGAGGCAGAGGTGTTGGCAGAATCATTGCATCATTAACCGCTTACAACGGTCTATGACTGGGATTCTGCTGCTTTCTGGGGATATTGTCATGGACGGGAAATGTTGAAGGATAAATGCGTAATAACACGAAAGCTTCTGTGTTTTCAGGAGAGTAGTGCAAGAAGCCAAACTACAATAATTGCAAAATTTGAATTTCTTCATACTCGAACAAAACAATATAGTGACACTGAACCATAAAAAGGTGAAGATATATTTCGGTTTAATGCTGAAGTCTTCTTCAGCAAGCTATAAACTTTTTACAGGAGATGAGACTTCAATACAAAAATAATGTAGTTTGGTCACCACTGGCCTTATAAAATGCTGAATTTTTAACTAATATAATCATAATTGAGCCGATAATTTTATACTTGCTCATACATTTTGTGCTATATATAGTGAAAGCAGCTTCCAAGTAAATGTTATACTTAAGAATCTTGTCATATGGAAAATATCTTAAGTTCTTTTATATCAACGTCTTGTTGCCTCAGGTGCTGAATAGTGAAGCACATTTTTGTTTTGAGCAGGAAATAATTTTTAAATGTTTTTAAACATGGTTTTATAATAAGGGATTAATAATTTTGACTTTAATGTACAGTTTCCATTTTCTTTACTTTCTCTTTACTAACTAGTATTGGATTCTTCTCGACCATGAAAGATTTAGGAACGGCTAATTGGAAATTCTCAGCTTGAAAAGCTCTTGTGGCTTAGAGGCGAATTCTGTTATTTTCCGAAACTATCTCAAATATTCTTGAAGCCACATTCTTTACTTTCGGGCTCTCCCAGTGGGAAACTGGTCATTTTGGGAAACTGGTCTGATTGTCGAGATTGCAAGAGTAACCCAGTGGCTGGTTCCGTTGATAAATTTACCCCTGAGTATAACTAAAAGTGAAGCTTGATCTCGCTGTATATCTTCTAAAATAAAGTATCAATTAAAATGTATCAACTGTATAAGTTCATCGTAATCAGACTCAGGATGACGAACAAAGGTGCGCAATACTGGAAATGGTAAGCCTGGGCAGATACTTTCTAAGAAACTACTTGGTATCGCTGGCGTCAACATTACACATTCACTTTTGCATCTTCTTCAGGTCGTTCAGATTCTTATCAAGAATTATGGTATCCTTATCGGTAAGTCTGAAGGAACCCCAATCAGGATACTATTAGGTAAAGGAGGAAGAAGGACCTGGTTGAGGCTTTTGATCGCATGACTGTCTCTTCATTGATGAATAAATATATACAGTGGAATCTCTGGTCACGGATGCTTCCGAACACGAATACATTGGCTCACGACCCAAAAAATTCGCCAAATTTTTGTATCTGGTTACGACCACGTAATCGGGTGCCGAACAAACACAGCCGCGCCAATTTTCACATTACGTGCAATTTTTTCCACACGCTCCAATTTTCCCCACTTCCTGTTGTTTGTGTACACCTCGCCTTGTAGTCGGTTTCGGTCAGACGTGCGTTCATTCGCTGTGAACTCCTTGTGTTGAAATTTATTTTGCATTTAATCATGGGCTCTAAGCGAGTGAAGAGTGGTAATGTTGTTAAAAAGAAGGTTTGAAGGAAATTGAAATTGAAGTGAATAAGGAAATTATTGAAAAGTATGAGAGGGTGTGTGTGTTACGGATCTTGCTGCAGATTTTAAGAGCCGAAGTCTACTATCTCGAATATACTTGCGAGGGAAAAGTTCAATAGATAGGAGTAGCGAGGGAGTATATAGTAACAATAGTTTCATTGCCGGCTACTTGTTAAGGTAGGGTAAGTCTAGCTCCCGGCCTTTTTTAGAAAGTGATAGATTGATTGCTGGCTGCTTGTTAAGGTAGGGTCAGTCTAGCTCCTGCTATCCCTTCCCCTCCTTCTTCCCCACCCCACCGAAAGGTGACGTGTGGGGCTCCGGTCCAAACAGTAATCACTAGACTCACAACTCCCAGCACTACTGTAAGTACATGCCTGCCTTGTATTCTAGTGGATTTATTGGTTGAAAGCTTCACTTTTGACCAATAATAAACTTAGTCCTTTCAGTCTTGCTCTAAGTTGACTGTTGTAATAATCACCACATCTTTTAGGTATTGTACTTATCATGGAGAGTGATTTCTTAAGCAGTGGGTAACCTGTCTATCTTTCCAGCTTGGATGACAGAGAGGGTCACCTGCCAATCAACGAGTAGAATTGATGGAGATGGACTAACGTCCTGAGACTTCCCCTTTTTGGATTTAATTACCTGTGCACCTGTATGAAATTGCAGGATGTAACCCCTCATCATTGCAGCAGTAAAGAACCTGCTTTCCTGTCATCGGGATAGAATACTCAAGGCTATACTGTGAAGAACTAGCCAGTGGGTTGTAACCAACACCTGCGACCCCCCCATCATCGGCAACGGCTACGATTTCAACAAGCAATGTCACCAACACCAGACACCCAAGTTTTATATTAGCGTTGAATTCAGTTATCATTTATATTTTTCATTTTTCATTTTCTTTAATGCAGGATTAATATTTCATATTTAAGTGTTTTATATTTTATATTTTCTATATAATAAAGTGTTTATGTTTGTCTGTTATTATTTCTTTTTCTATTCATTAATTTTCCTGAGGAGGAGCCAGCCTTGGTAATACTGTCTGAAGTTGTTACAAGGCTGAGTAAGCCTTCACAAGTGGCGACCTTGCCAGGATCAACTCGACTGAATCAAGATTCAACTCCATCTCGAATCTACCATTGGAACTTCAACGCCGCATACCATAGACGGTTACCACCAGCCATAAGTAATCATTCTCTATGGTAGGACTGCAGTACAGGTATTTAAAAGATTTGGTGATTGTTATAGTCTCAATTTATTGTAAGTCAAGTCAGGCAGGATATAATATTTAATTCTGCCACCTTTTTGTGTGAGCTTGAAACACTTTGGAGGATTAGACTCTAGGGACCCGAGATTTTCCAGTGACAATTTGTTTCATTGAGCTCTTTATTTTATCAAGGGAACTGTCGTTGGACACTCTTGATTTGTTGGTGAGAAGATTGGATGGTCAAGTGACCCCATTCTACTTACTGTTTGCTCGGAGCCGGCATAGAACCCTTCATTTTCATTAATACATATTGTTTAATTGAAGTAGGGATCGAGCCCTCAGGTTTATTTACAGTTTGAGCGGAGCATGAATTGAACCCTTCGTTTTCTTTGATACCCGTTTCATTTTCCCCTGGTAGTTTAAGTTATTCTTGCAAGTATGGAGGAATACCAGTTTTGGATGAACGCTGGAAGTAAGTTAGGAATAACAGGGAAAAATTTAGAATCTTTCATTAGTGCTAAGATCCAGGAAAGACTTGAAAGAGGGAGAACTGAGAGAGAAGAAAGACAGAAAGGGAAAGAGAAGAGAAAAAGGAGAGAGAGAGAATTGAGAGAGAAATCCAAGAAAGAGTTAGAAAGAGAGAGAGAAGACAAAAAGGAGCGTGATAGACTTGATCGTGAGGAGAGAGCTAGAGTACGTGAGGAACAAGCTAAGATACGTGAGGAACAGGTTAAATTAAGAGAACCTGAGGAAAGAGCAAAGGATAGAGAAGTTGAGGAAAAAGCTAGAGAACATGAGTTAATAGAGAGAGAAAAGGATCGCGAGCTCGAAAAATCTCGCCTTGAATTAGAGAATAAAAAGTTAACTTTTACACAACAACAATTAGAGGAAGGAGTAATGGAACAACGTGCAGTCAGTACACATATTCCAACACCTAATTTACCTCCCTTCACAGAGGGGAAAGACATAACTTCATACATTATCAGGTTTGAAAATACCGCTACTGTCTGTGAATGGCCTGCTGACACCTGGGCTACCAGGTTAGAATGTTATTTTCTGGTACAGCTTTGAATATCTATGCAACTTTGTCGCAGGATATCATATGTAATTATAACCTACTGAAGAAGGCAATCCTTAAAGCATATCAAAAAACCACTAATTCTTACAGGAAAGATTTCAGGTATGCCACCTTACAGCCTGGCCAGAACTTTCAGCAGTTACAGGTTTCACTCTTTCGTTTGTTCGACTTTTGGATAGAGAGTTCATGAATTGATCGCAGTTATGAATCTCTTAGAGATTTCATGGTTGCTGACCAGTTCCTGACAGCTCTTTCCCTTCAGATACGAACATTCATCAGAGAACGTAACCTGATTAAAGCTAAGGAAGTTGCTGAGGCTGCTGACCTGTATGCTGAGGCTCACAATTCCTATAAAGACCTAAAGGGATCGAACCCTAAGGGCAAGGGTTCATCAGACCTTAAGAAATCAAAGCCTCTAGTGGAAAGTAAAATGACTTCTTTTATTCCTGTTTGTCATTTGTGTGGTGTTAAGGGACATAAACTTCCAGATTGTCCTTCAAAGAAGGTCCAAAAAGTTGGAAGATGTTTTAAAGACTGTAATGACCAAGCACCCTTCTGTTCAGGAACAGTTAATGGACTTAATATATCTACCATTTTACGAGACACTGGATGCACATGTATAGTCATTTCTGATAAGCTGTTCCCTAACTTTAAAGAAACTCATTCCTCTGCTATACTTTCAGACTACTTGGGCCGTATGGACACTTTTCCTACCATCCGTTGTTACATTAGGTCTAAATGGTTCACAGGTTGGTCTGAAGCCGTACTAGCTCTCATCACTTCTTGCTCCGTACTAATAGGTAATGTAAAAGGTGCCATTCTTCCTTCTGAGGTTGACCTTTCATCACCAAAGGTGAACATAAGCTTTTCAGATCCTCTTCCTGTAGAGTCAGAGAAGCCCCTCGAAAGTTCAGATGAGACAATGTCTCGTGAGATTCATGTGGGATTAAAAACCAGTGATGCTACTCTCGAAAGCGAGTTAGTAGGATCACCGGTTCACTTGTTAGATGAAAGTGAAGATATCGCCTCCGATACCATAAATGTCTTGACTAGGGCTCAGACCAAAGCCCAGGCTTCTCCTACTGTCCATCCTTTGATTTTCCCTGACTTTAAGCCTTTAGATATATCGAAGGACTCCTTTGTCAATTTACAACGTAATTGCCCTTCTCTTCAGAATTGCCATAATGCCGCTAAACAAAATCAAGTTATCCAAAGGAAAAACTTTGCATATAAATTTGAATATATAAAAGGTATCTTGTACAAGTCAGTATTCAAATTAAATTCAGATGAGACAGACTATTCCATCTTAGTTGTTCCAAGTCAATGCAGAGAGACTGTTCTTAAAATGGCTCATGACCTGCCAGTGGCCGGACATTTCTCGCATCGTAAAACCTTAAATAAAATTAGGGAAACCTATTTTTGGCCAAAAATGTCCTCAGATGTCACTACCTATTGTAGATCGTGTAAAGTTTGCCAACTGTCATCCTCCCGAGGTACCAGGCGAGTACCTATGGTCAAAATGCCAGTCTTTACGGTACCTTTTGAAAGAGTAGCTATTGACATCGTTGGTCCTTTATCTCCACTTTCATCTGCGGGACACAGATATATATTAACATTAATTGATTATGCTTCGAGTTTCCCTGAAGCCGTTCCCTTAAAAACCATAACTACTACAGAGATGGCTGAAGCCCTTTTGTCCATCTTCTCCAGAGTGGGCATCCCTAGAGAAATTTTGTCTGACCGTGGGAAACAATTCACATCTGACTTAATGCAACATCTATACCAACTTCTTGGAGTGAAGCCTCTCTTCACCACACCCTATCATCCCAGCTGTAATGGGAGGATTGAGCGCCAGCATTCGATTCTAAAGTCAATTTTAAGGAAACTTTGCTCCTTTAAGCCTAAGGAGTGGCATCGTTACCTACCCTGTGCTTTGTTTGCCATGAGGGAAGTTCCCAGTGACTCTTTGGGGTTTTCACCTTTTGAACTTCTCTATGGTAGACAGGCCAGAGGTCCACTGTCCATCCTTCATGACTTATGGACTAATAAGGAGGTAAATGCTGAGGTTCAGTCTTCTTACCAGTTTCTCCTTGACCTTAGATCCAAACTTGAGGAGACCTCTGACATAGTTTCGAAAAACTTACACTTGTCAATGGACCAGTACAAAACCTATTTTGATTCCAAAAGTCAGAGGAGAAGTTTTAAAGTAGGGGATGAAGTTCTTGTACTTTTGCCGATCAAGTCAAATAAATTATTAGTAGCATGGAAAGGTCCATATAAAGTATTAAAAAATTGTGGGAAAGTTGACTACCTCATAGAAGTCAAGGGAAAACCTAAGCTTTATCATATCAACGTCCTTAAGAAATATTACCGAAGAAATTCGGTTAACTGCCTTAATAACTTTGACTTAGTTTTTCCACACGAACTTGATACGACAACTGAAGAATGAAAGGTGTGCGTAATTGACACCTCTAACTTAGACTATGATGAAGAACTACATGACTTGGTAACTCTTGACCACTCGGACGCAACCAACATTAATGTTAATGAATCTTTGGATGACCATAAGAGACATGAACTACTTCAATGTGTGAGTAACTTTTCAGAAGTCTTTACTGATATTCCAGGTGTTACCTCCACGGTAGTCCATAAGATTGACTTAGTGACGGACAATCCTATCAAACGACAATTATACCCAGTTCCAGTTCACCTTAGGGATGCATTTGACCGAGAGGTAGACAAATTATTAAAACTAAAGATCATTGAACCTTCAGTATCTGCATATTGCTCACCAGTAGTCATGGTTAAGAAGGAGGATAATTCAATAGACTTGTTATTGACTTCAGAGGCCTTAATGCTATAACTCGGTGGGATGCTGAGCCTATGCCCTTAATAGATAGCGATCTACACAAATTTTATGGCTCTTCCTTCTTTTCAGAGATTGATATTGCGCAGGCATATCATCAAGTAATGTTAGATCCTTCTTCTAAGCAGTACACCGCTTTTCCTACACACCAAGGACTGATGCAATATAGAACCATGCCCTTCGGTTTGGTAACTGCCTGTGCTACCTACGTTAGACTGATGAGAAAGGTCTTGGGTAATATGCCAAATGTTTCAGTTTATTTTGATAACATTTACGTAATGACATCCACGTGGGGCGAACATATCAAAACATTAACATCAGTTTTGCGTAGGTTACACTCACATGGCCTCACTGCCAAGCCGAAGAAATGCTTCCTTGGGTATAACAAGATTAGATATCTTGGACTGATACTTTCTAATAACTCTGCAGCCTCTCCCCAGTAAGATCAAAGCTTTATTAGAATTTAAATTCCCCAAAACCAAGAAGGTCATGCGTAGCTTTCTTGGTTCTGTAAATTTTTATGCACGGTTTATCCCAAACCTTACTGACCTTACAGGCATCTTATCCGACTTCCTTAAAAAGTCTGTGAGGGAACCTCTTGAACTTTCTGACGTAGCTCGGGAAAAGTTTAATGAGATTAAAAATATCTTTTCGAAAGACCCTATACTTAAGATTCCAGATATTAATAAAACATTTTGTTTAAGAACTGATGCATAAAATACTGGCTTAGGTGCGGTGTTACTACAATACCATGATGGTACTCCCTTCCCTGTATGCTTCCTAAGCCAGAAACTCCTTCCCGCAGAAACGAGATGCTCCACCATAGAAAAGGAATGTTTGGCCCTTGTGTGGGGGTATCTCCAAACTTAAATTTTATTTGCTGGGAAAAGAATTCATTTTAGAAATGGACCACAAACCTTTGATATACCTAGAAACTTTTAAGGGAACCAACAGTCGCCTCTTGAGGTGGACATTGGCACTCCAGGCTTTTAAGTTCCATATTGTGTATATCAATGGTTCATCCAATTATTTCTCTGACTGGTTAAGTCGTGACAGTCAGTAGAAGATTTCTTGCCTTACGCGACTTCCATATGTTAGAACTTTTTCCTCGTCTATTCTTCTTATACTCCTTGACTATAAGTCTTGGTATGGGGGAGTGTGAGGGAAAAGTTCAATAGATAGGAGTAGCAAGGGAGTATATAGTAACAATAGTTTCATTGCCGGCTACTTGTTAAGGTAAGGCAAGTCTAGCTCCCACTATTCCCACCTTTTTTCCCCCACCCCGAAAGTGATAGTTTGATTGCCGGCTGCTTGTTAAGGTAGGGTCAGTCTAGCTCCCGCTATCCCTTCCCCTCCTTCTCCCCCCCCCCCGAAAGGTGACGTGTGGGGCTCCGGTCCAAACAGTAATCACTAGACTCACAACTCCCAGCACTACTGTAAGTACATGCCTGCTTTGTATTCTAGTGGATTTATTGGTTGAAAGCTTCACTTTTGACCAATAATAAATTTAGTCCTTTCAGTCTTGCTCTAAGTTGACTCTTGTAATAATCACCACATCTTTTAGGTATTGTACTTATCATGGAGAGTGATTTCTTAAGCAGTGGGTAACCTGTCTATCTTTCCAGCTTGGATGACAGAGAGGGTCACCTGCCAATCAACGAGTAGAATTGATGGAGATGGACTAACGTCCTGAGACTTCCCCTTTTTTGGATTTAATTACCTGTGCACCTGTATGAAATTGCAGGACGTAACCCCTCATCATTGCAGCGGTAAAGAACCTGCTTTCCTGTCATCGGGATAGAATACTCAAGGCTATACTGTGAAGAACTAGCCAGTGGGTTGTAACCAACACCTGCGACCCCCCCCCCCATCATCGGCAACGGCTACGATTTCAACAAGCAGTGTCACCAACACCAGACACCCAAGTTTTATATTAGCGTTGAATTCAGTTATCATTTATATTTTTCATTTTTCATTTTCTTTAATGTAGGATTAATATTTCATATTTAAGTGTTTTATATTTTATATTTTCTATATAATAAAGTGTTTATGTTTGTCTGTTATTATTTCTTTTTCTATTCATTAATTTTCCTGAGGAGGAGCCAGCCTTGGTAATACTCTCTGAAGTTGTTACAGGGCTGAGTAAGCCTTCTCAATACTGAAGCTGAGAGCGGTTATTAAAGCAGCTAATGTTGCTAAGGGAGTTACGATGTTAACCAAGCAGAGGCCTCAAGTGCTGCAATAGGTGGAGAAACTGCTGCTAGTGTAGATGAACGAGAATCAACTTGCAGGTGATAGCGTAAACAAAGCGATCATATGCGAAAAAGCCAGGAAGATACACAGTAGTTTGCGGCAGAACTACCCTTCTACGAGTGCAGAAAGTGATGAATTTAAAGCCAGTAGAGGATGATTTAAAATGTGTGTGTGTGTGTGTGTGTGTACTCACCTAATTGTGGTTACAGGGGTGGAGATTCAGCTCATGGCACTGCCTCTTCACTGAATGCTACTGTGTGTGTGTGTGTGTGTGTGTACTCACCTAATTGTACTCACCTAATTGTGGTTGCAGGTGTCGAGACTCAGCTCCTGGCCCCGCCTCTTCACCGACCGCTACTAGGTCCTCTCTCCCTCTGCTCCATGAGCTTTATCATACCTCGTCTTAAAACTATGTATAGTTCCTGCCTCCACTACATCGCTTGCCAGACTATTCCACTTCCTAACTACTCTATGACTGAAGAAATACTTCCTAACAACCCTTTGACTCATCTGAGTCTTCAGCTTCCAATTGTGACCCCTTGTTTCTGTGTCCCATCTCTGGAACATCCTGTCTCTGTCCACCTTGTCTATTCCACGCAGTATTTTATATGTCGTTATCAGGTCTCCCCTGACCCTCCTGTCCTCCAGTGGTGTCAGACCGATTTCCCTTAACCTTTCTTCATAGGACATTCCCCTTAGTTCTGGAACTAGCCTTGTTGCAAACCTTTGCACTTTCTGTGTGTGTGTGTGTGTGTGTGTGTGTGTGTGTGTGTGTGTGTGTGTTTTTTTTTAATAAAATATACACATACTCAATTCCACAAGCGCTGAGGCTATCCTTAATCTGTTTGTGAATTACGTGGGGAAATGTTAGAACACTGTATTTGCATAACTGATGTGCTGTTATGTCGTTCTACTTGGCAAAAGAAAATACCCGATATCATTATATTTTTGGTGATGAGTTCACGAGTCGACTTGCAAATGTTACGTTTTAATGTGAAGAAACAGTTTGTGATGACCAAGTAACCAGGCAGCTGATATTGGCTCTATGTGTTTCTATGGCTCATGCGAACTGTCCTCAAACATTCTGTAAGAGTCTCCATATCCTCTGAGGACGAGAGTGATGATACATTTGTTTTTATTTTGCTTTTTGAAGTTGAGTGAACTGTTAATATGTCTTTTATTTTTAAGATTTCAATCTGACGAGAAAAATATGTTATTTTAATTACAGAATAGAGTATGGCAAAATATATCTAGTTAAAATCACACCAAATCTATATACAGCGCTGAGGAGACGAGTATATATTTCAAGAAGTTTAGTATATGGCACACAAGAGCTTTGCTGAATAGTGAGTAGATTTCAAATCCATCATTTTCAGTCCTAGAATTATAGAGCTTCAATATATCTTTTAATCTCATTGTGTTTACACATGTGTAGCCGGAATTAGTTTATTATAGGTTTAGTCGGCCTTTGTCGACTAAACCTATAATAAACTACTATTAATTATTACTTGTAAGAGTTTTAACCAACCTTTGCAGGTTCTATAGTGCTTGGCTGATTTTAATCAATTGTGGCATAAACTCGGAGGAAGCTGGAAATAATTAACAAAAAAAGAGCACTTAGGAGAGGAATCTTATGACGACGTTTCAGTCCGTCCTGGAACACTGTCAAGTCACAATAGTTGTGACATGACAATGCTCCAGAACGGTCTGAAACGTCTTCATAAGGTTCCTCTGCTAAGTGCGGGATTTTGGTGAACTGTTGTGTCCTTAGTTTAGAAACAAAAACCTTAGGGATAAAATATTGTTCCAGTTTTCATTGTGATCAAACTACTCAAAAGAAATGTAGACAGTGTAAGATTAATTTTTCAGGTTCAGTAACTCATTTTCTACACCTCATTTACACTTAAGTTCTTCTATGGTTGGAAAGCCTGGATCTCCAGGTCTGTGTGGGTGCAAGGGAGGCAGGACCTAGGAATCATCTTCCCATCTACTTTAATCTTCTGTAACTTCAGGTGATTGTTAACCCAATGGGTCCCAGTATTCTGTTCTTTAAATTGTAGTAGAGAGGAAAGGGGGAGGGTCAGGGTGTTGTTGGTAGACAGTAGCAAGAGACATGCGCCTGGCATCCAGACTACATGTAATCATTGCTATTAACTCTGGCACCACCACAACTGCCGTCACCTGCATTCCTAATAATACTCGAATCATCATCACTACAGTCAACTTCTCCACTATCAGTATTATTACCACTGTTACTAGAAAATTTACCTATTACTACCACTATAATATAAATACTGCAAGCATCTCTATTTCTCATTTTTTTCATCACAGTTACTACACCTCCCCATTATTAATGGTAAGATCGGTAAGTTGCTACTTCAACTATCCTTCCTAACTCCAACTACAACCAATATGGTCCTTGCTTTTGTTTCAGTAGGGATGCCGGTGGAGGTTTATTTATTCTCTTTTGTTTAATCAAACCTGATTACTTCACATTCCTCAAGTGATATATGACCGAGACGGCTTTAGCGCTTCCACAAGAAAATAGTAATATTTGCATCTCTGTATCACCAGTACAGCCAGGCTGCATTACTAGCACTTTCACCATCTTTACCAGTAGCAGGAAGGGTAGACAACTAAAAACTCAGTCATAAATAACAAAAAGGCACAATACAGTGACTGGAACGATACACAAATAACCAGCACATAAAAGAGAGAAGCTTACGACGACGTTTCGGTCCGACTTGGTCCAAATCGGACCGAAACGTCGTCGTAAGCTTTTCTCATTTATGTGCGGGTTATTTGTATAAAAATACAGTCCATTACAACCATCTCTTTTACCCTTCCTACGACAACTACGGCAAATGTAATGTAGTAAATGTAGTAATAGTTATGGCAATAGCTATAGGATGTATCCACAACTACCAAATTCTAAGCCTCACTACCACTACTGACATCTATGTAACTCTCCCTACCACCACCACCACCACCACCACCACCACCACCACCACTGTTAGAACCAACACCAGAGTACTGTGATGGGTGATGCAGATCTCTATCCAATTTACGGCAATGAGGGAATAACAGAAGCCAGACGATTCACCCGATGGGGCAGGACGACACTCTTGTGCAGAAAAGAAACATGCATAAGAAAGTAATGTGTTTATGTAGGGCTTTATAATAAAAATTTGCCGACTTGGCTAATTCGCCAACGATAATCTCTTAAACAAATAACTTATGAAATTAATATGAACTGAATGCCTTACCAACCAATACATTTTCTGGTGACTTGGAGCAACCAAATATTTTAGACAACGTATTGTTCAGGATTGAGTTTCATCTAATCTACAGAAAAAAATAAAATTTGCAACTCCTGTCTTGACCTCTCTTTTCCTATTCACCTCCCTGGAAATTTTTGAATCTTTCTATAGAGTTGATAAAACTCAGTTTTTTCTAAAGAAAAATCCTTGTTCTACATTACGTGTCCATCTATAGGATTAAGACCCCTGTCATAAAACACTTGTCCTGTCTGAAAAGAACAAAAAGGTACAACATCGTGACTGGAACAATATACATATTACCCGCATATAAGAGAGAGAAGTATACACAAATAACCCGCACATAAAAGAGAGAAGCTTACGACGACGTTTCGGTCCGACTTGAACCATTGACAAAGTCAATGTGACTTTGTCAATGGTCCAAGTCGGACCGAAACGTCGTCGTAAGCTTCTCTCTTTTATGTGCGGGTTATTTGTGTATCGTTCCAGTCACGGTATTGTGCCTTTTTGTTATTTAAGAGAGAGAAGCTTACGACGATGTTTCGGTCCAAGACGGACCGAAGCGTCGTCGTAAGTTCCTCTCCTGTATGCAGGTCATTTGTGTATTGTCCAGTCTCTTATTAAATAACATAACAATAACCCACACATTTATTTAACACATCCTCACGTAGTAAAAGCCAAATTTAGAACATTAAACAGAAAGTACCTCCTTTTTTTTCATTATTAGCAAATTAACATCACCCACCTTAATTACTTCATATTCAACGATCATTCCATCTGCTTAATCATGAACCTTAATTAACATTTACTTCCAATGATTTATCAGATGGCCAGTAAATCGTGACCTAGATTTACGTTTGTTTAATGTATATAGAACCATGTTGATAAATTAGACACATTAGATTCTATTCAAGATTGATGGACTGACCACATCGACTCAAGGTTGAGGGACTGATTACCTCATTCTCCTCCTGTTCTTCAAGATTCTCCTTTGTATGGACTGATGAAGCCACTGTGTGGCGAAACGTTTCCTAAATAAAGATTCCCATATGCTGCATAAGTGTCTCAATCTTCAACTTGTCGGTTTTTCAAACCATTCATCACACCGCATCTAGTAGGAGCATGTTTATATACCTACGGTGTCCCCATTTCTCTATTAGAAAGAGGTTCTAGAGCTGAAATGTTTGGTATTCTTTCTACGTTAGCAAAAAAGTTTTAATAGATGAAATTACAAATCAATACAAGGTTTATGTTTTCCACAGAAAAATGCATGAAGCGCAACGCAACTGTTATGCTTGGTTCACTTAATGAGAAGTTTTAGAGACTTCCTTGCAAGCGAAGTATTTTTTGGGGGGTTGAGAAAGCTTTGTAGACTAATTTAATATTTGGGAATATTATTATATTTGGTTTAGAAAGACACGTAAGCAAACACTATAACATATTTATTAGAAAACGTTTCGGTCCTGGGATCTTGATCAAGGTCCCAGGACAGAAACGTTTTCTAATAAATATGTTATAGTATTTGCTTACGTGTCTTTCTAAACCAACTTGTCGGTATTTATTACCAAGGTTTATACTATTATTATATTTACAAGGAACTCATACTCTTCCCGTGTGAGTCATTAAGGGGACGGACTGGTGAAGGCTCGATCCCCCGTACGGTAAGCGCAAGACAGATAGGTTACGTATTTTTAGTCTGCTGTAGCAGACTGTGTTAACTTCACCAAGATAATGAAAAGTGCTCTCTTCTGGTTGCCTTTGTTTTCTTTTGAACTCGTAGAAACGAATAAGCAAGAAGGCAGGTGCAAGACGGTAGGTGCAAGACGGTAGGTGCAAGACGGTAGGTGCAAGACGGTAAGTGAAGGAGGGCAGGTGCTGGAAAGGAGATGCTGGAGGACAGGTGCTGGAGGGCAGATGCTGGAGGGAAGGTGCTGGAGGGCATATATTGGAAGGTGGGTATAATAAGTAATAAGAAGTAATAAGAATTAGGGTAAATAATAATTATTTGTTATACGAAAGTGCACTACGAGAGAAGAGAGAAGTTATAAAGACTAGTTAAATGCTCATGAAACTAAATTTGAAATAAAGAATGAATGAAGCAGTATGATGAAATTTTCTTGGGATTAGGAAACAGTATTGGAGAGATATAACCATTTATGGAATCTGAAGAATTTGTGAGATATAACCATTTATAAAAAAAGATGAAAAATTTGCATTTATGGAATTTGAAGAGGCATATAATAGGGTTGACTTGAAATTTGTGTGGCGAATGTCGCAAATGGAATAGGTGTAACTTGGTGAAAGTTGTAAAGTGATTTTATTTCGGCTTAACTGAAATAAATTCTCATTCCGCAAGGATTGGGAATTTATTTCAATTTAACATAGTCTCACACAGTGATGTGTAATAATAAAGCTTACCTGCATTTTTAGCATGTCTACAGACGAGGTTGTAAAATAAGTGGATGGGAGAGGATGACGAAAAGGCTCACTCCTAAAATACAATACATGTGATAGAAAATTGTTTTTCCCTCACAGGTGATGTTTCGTGAAAGAGTTTGAAAGAATATGCAAAAATAAGAAGTTGAAATTAAACGTTAAAAAGAAAAGCAGTGAGAATTGATAGAAGTATAGTGAACGAAAGATTAAAGTTCATATTCAGGTAGTAGGTTGGTAGACAGCAACCACCCAGGGAAGTACTACCGTCCTGCCAGATGACTGTGAAACAAAAACCTGTAACTGTTTTGCATGATGGTAGGATTGCTGGTTTCTTTTTCTGTCTCATAAACACGCTAAGATAACAGGGATATCTTGCTACTCCTACTTACACTTTGGTCACACTTCACAGACACGCACATGCATATATATATATACATACATCTAGGTTTTTCTCCTTTTTCTAAATAGCTCTTGTTCTTTTTTATTTCTTCTATTGTCCATGGGGAAGTGGAAAAGAATCTTTCCTCCGTAAGCCATGCGTGTCGTATGAGGCGACTAAAATGCCGGGAGCAATGGGCTAGTAACCCCTTCTCCTGTATACAATTACTAAAAAAGAGAAGAAGAAAAACTTTATAAAACTGGGTTGCTTAAATGTGCGTGGATGTAGTGCGGATGACAAGAAACAGATGATTGCTGATGTTATGAATGAAAAGAAGTTGGATGTCCTGGCCCTAAGCGAAACAAAGCTGAAGGGGGTAGGAGAGTTTCAGTGGGGGGAAATAAATGGGATTAAATCTGGAGTATCTGAGAGAGTTAGAGCAAAGGAAGGGGTAGCAGTAATGTTAAATGATCAGTTATGGAAGGAGAAAAGAGAATATGAATGTGTAAATTCAAGAATTATGTGGATTAAAGTAAAGGTTGGATGCGAGAAGTGGGTCATAATAAGCGTGTATGCACCTGGAGAAGAGAGGAATGCAGAGGAGAGAGAGAGATTTTGGGAGATGTTAAGTGAATGTATAGGAGCCTTTGAACCAAGTGAGAGAGTAATTGTGGTAGGGGACTTGAATGCTAAAGTAGGAGAAACTTTTAGAGAGGGTGTGGTAGGTAAGTTTGGGGTGCCAGGTGTAAATGATAATGGGAGCCCTTTGATTGAACTTTGTATAGAAAGGGGTTTAGTTATAGGTAATACATATTTTAAGAAAAAGAGGATAAATAAGTATACACGATATGATGTAGGGCGAAATGACAGTAGTTTGTTGGATTATGTATTGGTAGATAAAAGACTGTTGAGTAGACTTCAGGATGTACATGTTTATAGAGGGGCCACAGATATATCAGATCACTTTCTAGTTGTAGCTACACTGAGAGTAAAAGGTAGATGGGATACAAGGAGAATAGAAGCATCAGGGAAGAGAGAGGTGAAGGTTTATAAACTAAAAGAGGAGGCAGTTAGGGTAAGATATAAACAGCTATTGGAGGATAGATGGGCTAATGAGAGCATAGGCAATGGGGTCGAAGAGGTATGGGGTAGGTTTAAAAATGTAGTGTTAGAGTGTTCAGCAGAAGTTTGTGGTTACAGGAAAGTGGGTGCAGGAGGGAAGAGGAGCGATTGGTGGAATGATGATGTAAAGAGAGTAGTAAGGGAGAAAAAGTTAGCATATGAGAAGTTTTTACAAAGTAGAAGTGATGCAAGGAGGGAAGAGTATATGGAGAAAAAGAGAGAAGTTAAGAGAGTGGTGAAGCAATGTAAAAAGAGAGCAAATGAGAGAGTGGGTGAGATGTTATCAACAAATTTTGTTGAAAATAAGAAAAAGTTTTGGAGTGAGATTAACAAGTTAAGAAAGCCTAGAGAACAAATGGATTTGTCAGTTAAAAATAGGAGAGGAGAGTTATTAAATGGAGAGGTAGAGGTATTGGGAAGATGGAAGGAATATTTTGAGGAATTGTTAAATGTTGATGAAGATAGGGAAGCTGTGATTTCGTGTATAGGGCAAGGAGGAATAACATCTTGTAGGAGTGAGGAAGAGCCAGTTGTGAGTGTGGGGGAAGTTCGTGAGGCAGTAGGTAAAATGAAAGGGGGTAAGGCAGCCGGGATTGATGGGATAAAGATAGAAATGTTAAAAGCAGGTGGGGATATAGTTTTGGAGTGGTTGGTGCAATTATTTAATAAATGTATGGAAGAGGGTAAGGTACCTAGGGATTGGCAGAGAGCATGCATAGTTCCTTTGTATAAAGGCAAAGGGGATAAAAGAGAGTGCAAAAATTATAGGGGGATAAGTCTGTTGAGTGTACCTGGTAAAGTGTATGGTAGAGTTATAATTGAAAGAATTAAGAGTAAGACGGAGAATAGGATAGCAGATGAACAAGGAGGCTTTAGGAAAGGTAGGGGGTGTGTGGACCAGGTGTTTACAGTGAAACATATAAGTGAACAGTATTTAGATAAGGCTAAAGAGGTCTTTGTGGCATTTATGGATTTGGAAAAGGCGTATGACAGGGTGGATAGGGGGGCAATGTGGCAGATGTTGCAAGTGTATGGTGTAGGAGGTAGGTTACTGAAAGCAGTGAAGAGTTTTTACGAGGATAGTGAGGCTCAAGTTGGAGTATGTAGGAAAGAGGGAAATTTTTTCCCAGTAAAAGTAGGCCTTAGACAAGGATGTGTGATGTCACCGTGGTTGTTTAATATATTTATAGATGGGGTTGTAAGAGAAGTAAATGCGAGGGTCTTGGCAAGAGGCGTGGAGTTAAAAGATAAAGAATCACACACAAAGTGGGAGTTGTCACAGCTGCTCTTTGCCGATGACACTGTGCTCTTGGGAGATTCTGAAGAGAAGTTGCAGAGATTGGTGGATGAATTTGGTAGGGTGTGCAAAAGAAGAAAATTAAAGGTGAATACAGGAAAGAGTAAGGTTATGAGGATAACAAAAAGATTAGGTGATGAAAGATTGAATATCAGATTGGAGGGAGAGAGTATGGAGGAGGTGAACGTATTCAGATATTTGGGAGTGGACGTGTCAGCGGATGGGTCTATGAAAGATGAGGTGAATCATAGAATTGATGAGGGAAAAAGAGTGAGTGGTGCACTTAGGAGTCTGTGGAGACAAAGAACTTTGTCCTTGGAGGCAAAGAGGGGAATGTATGAGAGTATAGTTTTACCAACGCTCTTATATGGGTGTGAAGCGTGGGTGATGAATGTTGCAGCGAGGAGAAGGCTGGAGGCAGTGGAGATGTCATGTCTGAGGGCAATGTGTGGTGTGAATATAATGCAGAGAATTCGTAGTTTGGAAGTTAGGAGGAGGTGCGGGATTACCAAAACTGTTGTCCAGAGGGCTGAGGAAGGGTTGTTGAGGTGGTTCGGACATGTAGAGAGAATGGAGCGAAACAGAATGACTTCAAGAGTGTATCAGTCTGTAGTGGAAGGAGGGCGGGGTAGGGGTCGGCCTAGGAAGGGTTGGAGGGAGGGGGTAAAGGAGGTTTTGTGTGCGAGGGGCTTGGACTTCCAGCAGGCATGCGTGAGCGTGTTTGATAGGAGTGAATGGAGACAAATGGTTTTTAATACTTGACGTGCTGTTGGAGTGTGAGCAAAGTAACATTTATGAAGGGATTCAGGGAAACCGGCAGGCCGGACTTGAGTCCTGGAGATGGGAAGTACAGTGCCTGCACTCTGAAGGAGGGGTGTTAATGTTGCAGTTTAAAAACTGTAGTGTAAAGCACCCTTCTGGCAAGACAGTGATGGAGTGAATGATGGTGAAAGTTTTTCTTTTTCGGGCCACCCTGCCTTGGTGGGAATCGGCCGGTGTGATAATAAAAAAAAATTCATTACTAGTATATCAGCAAGTAGATATATGTATCATGAATATTTCTGTTAAAATATAGTGGTGCTGACGCTTTTGCATGTATGTAAAGCATAATCTTTGAATGTTGTTCTAAAGGCTGGAGGCAGTGAAACTTTTGTACCCGAGATCAAAGAAAGATTGGTTGTTTAGGCATGAAGATAGTTCATATATATATATATATATATATATATATATATATATATATATATATATATATATATATATATATATATATATAGATATATATATGCAATAAGATCACAGTAAACAGGTGATTTCAAAATATGCCAAACAACCACTCTGAAAGAATAGAGAAATTCCAAGCGCTTTCGTGACTACTCACATTATCAAGGAACTATGAAAGTAAAGCATCCAAGGAAGCTATATAAGAGGTCTGGCCAGCACCTCACTATCAGATCCCACAACGGTTAAACACGTGACGCGCGCCGACCCAACTTGGATAGGTCCTTTGCACAACTCACCCACAAACTATTCTACCCAAGAAAATTTAAAAATTATGAAGAATAATTCTCATAAAATCACCAAAATGCTGATGGATGTGTCTATAAGATTCCTTGTAAAATTTGCGATAAAGTTTATTACGGTCAAACTGGTAAAAATCTCGAACTAAGATTAAAACAACATAAATATAGCATTAGAACTGGACAAGATTCCAATGCTCTATTTATTCATGTAAGAGATTTTAACCATCCAATTGATTTTCAAAAAGTTGAGAAAGTAGTATCAAGCAAGTCCATGGTCGACAGGAATATAATTGAATCTTGTTTCATAAAAAAGCAGTTTTGACAATAATATGAATATTTCCTTTGGTTTATATAAATTAGATCCATTTATAATTAATAAAATTTGGGAAGAATTTAATAATACACTGGACAAATAATAATTTTTAAATTTTCTTGGGTAGAATAGTTTGTGGGTGAGTTGTGCAAAGGACCTATCCAAGTTGGGTCGGCGCGCGTCACGTGTTTAACCGTTGTGGGATCTGATAGAGGTGCTGGCCAGACCCCTTATACAGCTTCCTTAGATGCTTTACTTTCATAGTTCCTTGATAATGTGAGTAGTCACGAAAGCGCTTGGAATTTCTCTATTCTTTCAGAGTGGTTGTTTTGCATATATATATATATATATATATATATATATATATATATATATATATATATATATATATATATATATATATATATATATATATATGTCGTGCTGAATATGTAAAACTGGTCAATTAGCAAAAACTCATTTAAAATTAAGCCCTTTCTGAAATTTTCTCTTATGCGTTTGAAGATATATTTTTTTCATTAACGTTAATGTAAAAAAATTTAATGTTGCACCAAAAGAATCTTAGAAAACTTACCTAACCTTATTATAACAAAAACAATTTACTTTAGCCTAACCCAACTAAATATATTTTAGATTTGTTTACAGTAATTTAATACTAAAGAAAAACAGTGAAATATATTTTTTTCGTTAGGTTCAGAATGATTTTGGGGAAATTATTGCATACACAAATTTTCACTTGTCCTATATGGCAAGACGAGCGTTGCTATTTAAGCCAAGATCGCAAGTTCTGCCTATTTGGTACGACATATATATATCTTTCTTTCTTTCAACACACTGGCCGTATCCCACCGAGGCAGGGTGGCCCAAAAGGAAAAACGAAAGTTTCTCCTTTTACATATATTAATATATACAGGAGAAGGGGTTACTAGCCCCCTGCTCCTGACATTTTAGTCGCCTCTTACAACACGCATGGCTTACGGAGGAAGAATTCTGTTCCACTTCCCCATGGAGGTAAGAGGAAATAAACAAAAACAAGAACTAGAAAGAAAATAGAAGAAAATCCAGAGGGGTGTGTATATATATGCGTGTACATGTATGTGTAGTGTGATCTAAGTAGAAGTAGCAAGACGTACCTGAAATCTTGCATATGTATGAGACGGAAAAAGAAGATACCAGCAATCCTACCATCGTGTAAAACAACTACAGGCGTACCTTGTTCCAAGGTTCGTAGGTTCGAGTCTCCTTCAGCCAGAGATCAGTGTTTGTGTATATTTCGCCTGCTCTTGCGAATTCCTTGCATATATATATATATATATATATATATATATATATATATATATATATATATATATATATATATATATATATATATATATATACATACATATATATATATATAGATATATATATATATATATATATATATATATAGATATATATATATATATATATATATATATATATATATATATATATATATATGTCGTGCCGAATAGGCAGAACTTGCGATCTTGGCTTAAATAGCAACACTCATCTTGCCATATAGGACAAGCGAAAATTTGTGTATGCAATAATTTCGCCAAAATCATTCTGAACCTAACGAAAAAAAATATATTTCACTGTGTTTGTTTAGTATTAAATTACTGTAAACAAATCTAAAATATATTTAGTTAGGTTAGGCTAAAATAAATTTTTCTTGTTATAATAAGGTTAGGTAAGTTTTCTAAGATTCTTTTGGTGCAAACTTAAATTTTTTTACATTAACATTAATGAAAAAAATATGTCTTTAAACGTATAAGAGAAAATTTTATAAATGACTTAATTTTAAATGAGTTCTTGCTAATTGACCAGTTTTACATATTCGGCACGACATATATATATATATATATATATATATATATATATATATATATATATATATATATATATATATATATATATATATCTCGTGCCGATGAGGCAGAACTTGCGATCTTGGCTTAAATAGCAAAGCTCATCTTGCTTTATAGGACAAGTGAAAATTTGTGTATGCAATAATTTCGCCAAAATCATTCTGAACCTAACGAAATATATTTCACTGCGTATGTTTAGTATTAAATTATTGTAAACAAATCTAAAATACATATAGTTGGGTTTGACTAAAATAAATTGTTCTTGTTACAATAAGGTTAGGTAAGTTTTCTAAGATTCTTTTGGTGCAAACTTAAATTTTTTTACATTAACATTAATGAAAAAAATATATCTTTAAACGTATAAGAGAAAATTTTAGAAACGACTTAATTTTAAATGAGTTCTTGCTAATTGATCAGTTTTACATATTCGGCACGACATTATATATATATACATATATATATATATATATATATATATATATATATATATATATATATATATATATATATATATATATATATATATATATTTAACAGACCACGGAACCTGGTCCTTTGGTCTAAGGCGTCATGTGGTTCTGGCGCACCATGAGGTGGACCAGTACGACATGGGATTGCGTCCTTGGCTAGTGCAGTGTAGTTATTGATCAATATTACTTGACCCACCATGCGATTTTTTTCAGGATACTAACAGTCGCTCGATCGATTTTTTGCTTCTGGATAAGACCAAAATTTCAGGACGCGAACTTCAAGTGAAGTCCCTTGGTGAGGGTCTTTTCATCAAGGGAATTGGATCTGTGCTCCACTTCCCTAAATTAATAATAATAATAATAATAATAATAATAATAATAATAATAATAATAATTATTATTATTATTATTATTATTATTATTATTATTTTTATTGTGAAACCTAGGTACTAATAATAATAATACTCTGCACCAGGCCTGTTGGCCCATACTAGGCAAGTTCTTCACAATCCATCCCACTAACAGAATATTTTCCCAACTCAATTTTCAATGCTACCCAAGCAATAAGCTTTGATAATTCTATTTACTCATGTGCGGTTCCCAATCATATTCAACCCCTCTCACTCATGTAATTATCCAACACAAATCTGAAACTACCCAAGGTTCCAACCTCAATAACCATACTATGCAGATTGTTCCACTCATCAACATAACATAAGAAAGGAGGAACACTGCAGCAGGCCTGTTGGCCCATACTTGGCAGGTCCTTCACAAATCCAGGCCACTAACAGAATAAACGCTCCCAAAGCAATAAGCTTTAATAATCCTATTTACTCACGTGCAAGTCCCACTCAAATCCAACCCTTCTCACTCATGTATTTATCCAACTTGAATTGGAAACTACCCAAGGTTTTAGCTTCGATATAACCTTGGGAAGCTTTAAAAAGAGATTGGACAAATATATGAGTGTGAGGTGATGGGCATGATTGGTATCGTGGGCACATAATAACATTAGAAAGGAGGAACACTGCAGTAGGCCTGTTGGCCCATACTAATCAGATCCTTCACAGATCCAACCCACTAACAGAATAAAAGTACCCAAGCAATAAGAGTGACAATTCTGTTTACTCATCTTGGCTGTGTGCTAATGGAGTCACAGGAAGCTAACATCGAAGAAATGCTGAACACTGACAATGATGCACCTGTTGTGCATTCCTTGAGTGATGGTGAAATTAGATGAACTGTCATATATAAATATGCTGTAGAGTTGATATTAGCATCATACTGAAGTATTTTGTCGTGCCTCCTAAGAGCAGGAATTTCGCTGGAACGGATTAATGCCATTTCAATTAATTTAAATGAGGAAAATTGGCTCAGCATACAAACACATTGGGTTACGAACGAGGTCAGGGAACGGATTAAATTCGTAAGCTGAGGTTCCACTGTATATATATATATATATATATATATATATATATATATATATATATATATATATATATATATACATATATATATATATATATATATATATATATATATATATATATATATATATATATATATATATATATATATATATATATATATATATATATATATATATATATATATATATATATATATATATATATGTCGTGCCGAATAGGCAGAACTTGCGATCTTGGCTGAAATAGCAACGCTCATCTTGCCATATAGGACAAGCGAAAATTTGTGTATGCAATAATTTCACCAAAATCATTCTGAACCTAACGAAAAAAATATATTTCACTTTGTTTGTTTAGTATTAAATTATTGTAAACAAATCTAAAATATATTCAGTTGGGTTAGGCTAAAATAAATTGTTCTTGTTATAATAAGGTTAGGTAAGTTTTCTAAGATTCTTTTGGTGCAAAATTTTAAATTTTTATATTAACATTAATGGAAAAAAACATATCTTTAAACGTTTTTTTTTATTAACACACTGGCCGATTCCCACCAAGGCAGGGTGGCCCATAAAAGAAAAAGTTCACCATCATTCACTCCATCACTGTCTTGCCAGAAGGGTACTTTACACTACAGTTTTTAAACTGCAACATTAACACCCCTCCTTCAGAGTGCAGGCACTGTACTTCCCATCTCCAAGACTCAAGTCCGGCCTGCCGGTTTCCCCGAATCTCTTCAATGTTACTTTGCTCACACTCCAACAGCACGTCAAGTATTAAAAACCATTTGTCTCCATTCACTCCTATCAAACACGCTCATGCATGCCCGCTGGGAGTCCAAGCCCCTCGCACACAAAACCTCCTTTACCCCCTCCCTCCAACCTTTCCTAGGCCGACCCCTACCCCGCCTTCCTTCCACTACAGACTGATACTCTCTTGAAGTCATTCTGTTTCGCTCCATTCTCTCTACATGTCCGAACCACCTCAACAACCCTTCCTCAGCCCTCTGGACAACAGTTTTGGCAATCCCGCACCTCCTCCTAACTTCCAAACTACGAATTCTCTGCATTATATTCTCACCACACATTGCCTTCAGACATAACATCTCCACTGCCTCCAGCCTTCTCCTCGCTGCAACATTCATCACCCATGCTTCACACCCATATAACAATGTTGGTAAAACTATGCTCTCATACATTCCCCTTTTTGCCTCCAAGGACAAAGTTCTTTGTCTCCACAGACTCCTAAGTGCACCGCTCAGCCTTTTCCCCTCATCAATTCTATGATTCACCTCATTTTTCATAGACCCATCCGCTGACACGTCCACTCCCAAATATCTGAATACATTCACCTCCTCCATACTCTCTCCCTCTAATCTGATATCCAATCTTTCATCACCTAATCTTTTTGTTACCCTCATAACCTTACTCTTTCCTGTATTCACTTTCAATTTTCTTCTTTTGCATACCCTACCAAATTCATCTACCAACCTCTGCAACTTCTCTTCAGAATCTCCCAAGAGCACAGTGTCATCAGCAAAGAGCAACTGTGACAACTCCCACTTTATGTGTGATTCTTTATCTTTTGCCAAGACCCTCGCATTTTCTTCTCTTACAACCCCATCTATAAATATATTAAACAACCACGGTGACATCACACATCCTTGTCTAAGGCCTACTTTTACTGGGAAATAATCTCCCTCTTTCCTACATACTCTAACTTGAGCCTCACTATCCTCGTAAAAACTCTTCACTGCTTTCAGTAACCTACCTCCTACACATCTGCCACATTGCCCCCCTATCATACGCCTTTTCCAAATCCATAAATGCCTTATCTAAATACTGTTCACTTATATGTTTCACTGTAAACACCTGGTCCACACACCCCCTACCTTTCCTAAAGCCTCCTTGTTCATCTGCTATCCTATTCTCCGTCTTACTCTTAATTCTTTCAATAATAACTCTAGCATACACTTTACAAGGTATACTCAACAGACTTATCCCCCTATAATTTTTGCACTCTCTTTTGTCCCCTTTGCCTTTATACAAAGGAACTATGCATGCTCTCTGGCAATCCCTAGGTACCTTACCCTCTTCCATACATTTATTAAATAACAGCACCAACCACTCTAAAACTATAAACGTATAAAAGAAAATTTCAGAAAGGACTTAATTTTAAATGAGTTCTTGCTAATTGACCAGTTTTACATATTCGGCACGACATATATATATATAATATATATAATATATATATATATATATATATATATTATTTATATATATATATTATATTATATATAATATTATAGGATGGGGTCCACCTCTGGTGTAAATTGTGGGACCCATAGCCTCGGAGAAGTGGATAAAAAGGCTTCAAGGAAGAATATTTGGATTTCTTCCTGAAGCCATTTGAATATTCCACTTCCCCTACCACCCCATCTTTTAAACTATTTTTTTTTTTACCAATAGGAATATTTTATTACATAATATGGCACAGAAGATTTAAGAGATACATTGTTGATATAAAGGTGGCATATACGGTACATGTTGTTACGTGTGTATCACCGATTATAAGGCGAAAATCTCATCCAGCTCCTCAGAGCTGGGGCGCGTGCCCAAAATGCAGCATGCAATATATACTGCATATATATTGTGTACATATATATATATATATATATATATATATATATATATATATATATATATATATATATATATATATATATATATATATATATATATATATATATATATATATATATATATATATATATATATATATATATATATATATATATATATATATAATGCAAAACAACCACTGTGAAAGAATTGTGAAATTCCAAGCGCTTTCGTGACTTCTCACATTATCAAGGAACTTTAAAAACAATACATCAAAGGCAGGCATATAAAGGTCAAGACTACACTTCAGATTTACTCTAGTGTGTGAGATATTGCATATCTACCCTTAATTAACATGGAGCCTAGTCATAACGCGTCTATATGTATATGTATTGACAATTAGTATATACAGATTGTTTAAAAAAGATTAGAATTTTATTTTTTAACGTGGTTGTTGTATCAACAACGACCACGTGTTACAATATTGTAGCTTTTATTTTGTTATTTTTCCAGGTAAACATGAGTTCTTCACGAAGAGTCTGTTTAAACAACCTCAATACATACTTCTACATTTGTCTCGAACTCTTTGGAAAAGCAAAGGAGAAACGTCATAGCTTATCTTGCTTATATGGATTGACGCTTGGAAAACAAGGCAAGTCTTGAACTCCTAACATGGTTTACTAAGCTTGTGTATAATTAGTAGGACAGTGCTTAAATACGCAAATTAAAAGTTTAAACTTCGGTGTGCCTATGGTTTGGAGAGAGCCAAAAAACCAACAAGATGATTGTTATTTCTATTTAGAAAATATGAAAGGCTTCAATCGATACAAGAAAGTCAAGTGGGAATTTCCTTATTTGAAGTCAACAAGGAGGCCTGTGCCACACAACGATGTTCCTATACCTGTGCTGTCATCACTGCTTGACCTCCATTGTCAGGTATTGAAGAAACTCAGGGTATACGATATAACACAGGTGACAGCAGTGGAAGTGAATATGAAATAAGCATTTCAACACCCCAGCAATTCTCCCAAGAACTCATTGATCTGATATGTGACATCAGTCTGTCAAAGCATCAGTACTTTTATCATCCAGACTAAATGAAAACAGTGTCTACAACTAGAAGCTAACGTGACAGCAAACTGGACAAGAGAGGTTGAACTCCTTCCTTACTTCAGCCAAGTTAAAGAACTTGTATACTGCAATAACATCTCTGGGCCTCTGCTTCCAATGGAATTTGAATATCGACCAGGAGACTGACGGCTGTTTATAGACAGCTCCATTAGAAGCTTGAAATGTGTCTTATTGCACAGTGGTAACCAATATACATCTCATCCAATTGCTCACTCAACAAAACTGTGCTGATGACCAACATAGAAGAAAATCTTTCAAACAACGTTTTCATAGGCAGTAATTAGTGGTATCTGAATTATCTTACCATGTTAATCTCTCATTATAGAGAATGAAGTGCTAGTACACATTACATGATGCTATTTTTCCATAATCCAAAAAAATAATTTCAATGTGATTTGTAAGTTAGCCCCGCCTGATCAATATATTTTTCACATCTTTTAGGTTTTTCTGTGGGATACCAAATTGATCAAAAACTAGAACCAATCAAGCAAAAGTGAGGACATTCGGAATCAGCACCACAAACGTAACCTAAAATCGGTGTAATATCATCGGCCAGAAAATGAGTGTTGACCAGTGAGCTAGAGTGTACGAAGCTCTGGTAGATGAAAGAACGTAGGGAACTGCTTAGTGAGGGTGTGAAAATGTTTTTGAAGGTAGGACTTGAGAAAGTATGTTTGAGTGTGCTAGATCGGAATGAGCGCAGGCAAATAGTATTGGGAATCTCTATTAGAGTGTAAAACAAGTAATGTCTACAAAGGTATTCATAGAAATCGGCCAGCTGGACTACTGTTATGTAGGTGTGATCTAAAGGGGTTTTGATGAGCCATCATTAGATCTTTCTGTGTCTTTATCTAAAGAAATGAGCTATGCTAATACTTTAAACTCACGTCTAATGTAAACGTATTGTCATTTGTCTTCACGACAATAACAGACAAACAAAAATATTAAGAAATGTTTTATTTATCTTTACAAATTTATATATTTAAAATTTTATGCAAAAATTTTAAAAACAAAATAATTCAACGAAGAGAGACTGCTGAATCTAAACAAGCTGTTTATTTTCCCTAGGATTATGGAAGGAGGGAGAAGGAGGAGGAGGAGAGACAATATGTTCACAGAGTTTAGGAATGCTGTAAAAGTAATATTTCTCAAATGAACAATATATATTTAATGAATAATATATACATGCTTCTCCAGTTTTATTTATTAACGTTGAATGCCATTTTTTTCTATAATAAAATGCATAATATTTTCAATCATTTAAAATACAACGAATAAATTATGTAACAGCAATAATCATTGCAAAGTTCTGAGTCCTTACAGAGACGACTATTACCAGGATGAGTCACTGGGTGTTCACAGAATCCATCCTGAGTCTTTTTTTCCCATTGACCAGTGAAGGAGGAGCCCAGAAAGAACAGAAAAAATAGATAGCCAATGAGGATATCGCCAGTCATTTAAACATTCGAACATTCTGACGGTTTACTTCTGCAACATCGGGAGGAGCTCCACATTATCAAAAATTTTGGCAACATCAATGAGAACCTTGCAACATCAAAAAGAACAACTCTGCAACATCAGGCAGAACTATTCGCCATCAGGAAGAGTTTAACAACATCAGAAGGATATCTTCATCTTCAGAATGATCTCATCAACATCAGGAAGAAACTGCAATATCAGTGACACAGTTACTTTATATACCTCGGACTTCTGGATGTTAAACGGTTCCATTCTGATGACTTTGTCCCGAGGAGCAGCTAGAGCTCTGGGCTGGTGTTTATCTTGGAGCTCTGGGTTGATATTTGTCTTGGAGCTCTGGATTCATGCTTGTCATGGAACTCTGGGCTGGTGTTTGTCATGGACCTCTGGGCTGATGCTTGTCTTGGAGCTCTGGGCTGATGCTTGTCTTGGAGCTCTGGGCTGATGCTTGTCTTGGAGCTCTAGGCTGGTGTTTTGCTTGATGCTTTGGGTTATATCTACTCACACTAACTCTAGTACCTTAATTTGGCTACTACTCACACTGGTTCAGACACTCGAGGGCCTCTAGTAAGGCAACCACTCACAAGAGGGAGAATCAGTATGTGACTTGTTCTGGCAAGCTCGTAAACACACCGCTTGGTGTACGCTGCACGCTACGTTAAATCTAAAACTCTAGCATTACGCCTACAAAGGGCTGCTCAAGGTCCCAAAGTATCTTTCCCCAACTTCCAAAGGTGCCGTAAACGAGATTTTACGGCGCGTAACTTGTGCTCCAACAAAAGTGACGCAGCGTAGTACCTGCACAATGTCCGCGTTGTTCCTGACTGAATAATAATAATAATAATATTATTATTATTATTATTATTATTATTATTATTAATAATAATAATAATAATTATTATTATTATTATTATTATTATTATAAAAATTATAATAATAATTATAATAAAACTCGGAAAATCTACTCGCGGCAGAATTAAGCCGGGTAAAATCCTCCTTCAACAAGGGATTTGACAGGTTAAAATCTTCTCTAGCTAGTGACTAACCAGGAAAAAGTATTCTCCACCGGTTATTTACCAGGTAATAAAAAAATACTTTTCTAGCCAGAGACTTGTTAGATTAAAGCCTTCTCCATTTAGCGACTTGTTAGTTAAGTTTTCTCCACCCACTGATTTGTCATTTAAAATTCTGTACCAGTCAGCATCTTGTCAGTTAACTGTTTTCTCAGTCCAATGACGTGTTAGTTAAAAGTCTTCCCCAGCCAGTGACGTGTTAGTTAAAAGTCTTCTCCAGCCAGTGACGTGTTAGTTAAAAGTCTTCTCCAGCCAGTGACGTGTTAGTTAAAAGTCTTCTTCAGCCAGTGATGCGTTAATTAAAAGTCTTCTCCAACCAGTGACGTGTTAGTTAAAAGTCTTCTCCAGCCAGTGACGTGTTACTTAAAAGTCTTCTCCGGTTAGCAACTTGTCAGTTAAAACTCTTCTGTTTTGAAAAGGTTTTTCAATGATTACTTTCTTTCAATTTTTATAAATTATTGATTTATTAATGTGTTCAATTATGTTATTTATCCTTATTTAAAAAAACAATATGACTTCACTGACGAAAATATTTAAGCAGATTTTACAAACTGGAGGATACACATGTAGGGAGTTCCACAGTCACCGAATACTGATGAGAAAAATTATCGTGTAATTTTATTTTCTACACTGTATCAGTGAGGGAGTTGAGAGTGCCTGCCAGAGCTGCTAAGCAGTCTTCATGGTAAGAGTGAAACACAAAAATGGGAAAATGATACAGACGTTGAGAAGAAGGAAGGCTGGAAACGAGAAACAGATCGCAAAAAAAATATATAACCTTTCCTCATCTTCCGTCTAGTAAAACACAAAGTACTATTCTCTGTTGGACGAGACTTCAGTAAGAGGGAAGCAGGCGAGAAACGGGAAGGTGTAAAATATCACAGACAAAGCATATATATTTTAGGAAATATTTTCAGCCGGTTCGGTATAAGAAAAACGCACATCGATAAAAAGTAGGCTTTTAAAGACGACGAAAAGACGATTATACATTCTTTGTGGGGAACGGGGTTGCATGAGACTGTTAGTGCTTCGGTTTTAAAAGCGTAAAATGTTACGAGGTTAGCATTTCACCGGTGCGCGATACCTGGGAGTTCATGGGTTAGAGCGGCACCGATGTGTCTGGCCTACATGGCTTGGTCCTGTTGAGCAAAGTTGTGGGAGAAACTGATGTGAGAGCATAAATTATACTCTTCCCTTTCATTTTAAAAGCCTATCTCTGTTATTGCCTGTCTGTCTTGTGATACAAAAGCTTACCGCAGACAGAAATAAAAGACACGGTATAGTAATGTTTCATTATAATAACGTTTCTCTCTAAGCAGAGATTTATTTAGTCATTGACTTCCATAAGGATTAATCTTGGTATGATGATGTCAGATATTTTGAAGTTAGGAGGTCAAGAGGAAAGATCTGTAAAAGAACCCAGAGCAGTTCGATTCATGTGTTACTCGTTTGCTGTGGAAAAACTTGTTATTCTTAAGCGCCTTTATCGACTATGAAAACGTTTCCACAACACTCACATGCTGAGAGGCTCAGCTGCTCTGATCAGCTTACATATATCTTACAAAAGCCTTTGGTGCTGTATTTTTAGAATGTTCTTGAGCAATAAAGTGTGAGGGTAAACTGAAAAACGACATAACAAAAAATATTGTGGTCCAAAATAGATAGAGAGAAGTACAGAGAGAAATAAAGAGACAGAAACAAACAGAAAGAGGAAAAAAAAGTTTAACGACTTTTAAACTCCTCTCTATTATATTAATTATCATAAGATATCGATCAGGACGGCTATGCTTGATGTGGTGTAGAATAGCGGAAAGTGTAAATGCATGTAGTTTTGCCATAAAGGCTTGCGGGAAAAGTCATAAGTACGAATAAGCTCCGGCTCTATTCTACACTTTGATAACAGTTAAGATTAATACCGATACTAATAGCCGCCGATTTATCTATTTTTATCCAGTTACTTAACATTAAAGAACAGATACGTGAGCTTACGGCTAAACATCAGATGAACATTAGCAGCGGTTCTGTTACTGTATGAAAAAGTCATATCAGAAGCCATTCGTATCAGCCTTAATCTACACCGAGAATGCCATCACACTGTGAATACTCACACTAACTCTTGTGTTTTCAACGACGACTCACACTAACTGTTGTACCTTCACCGACTACTAACTCTGACTCTAGTACTCGGGAGCCTCAAATCAGACAAATGATAAAGAAACTTTCAACTTCCCTATTTCGTCTTCTCGACAAACTCGACGGTTGAACTTTAAAGATATTTATATTCTCGAGTCACTCACAAATCATCTACGTACTTCTTTATTTTTCTTATATTACCCCAGGTGTCCCATGTACTATCTAATGACATGATAAAAGCTTCGTCCCAAATATCCGTTCTGATATTATATCTTTCTTTTGCAGATTCTCGGTATTTGATACCTCTTACGCTCTTTTACGAAGTACGTTTACAATTGGGCGTCAAGGTCAGAGTGGTATATATGAAATAATGCTCACTATCAGGCGGCAGATCTATGCATTAGTGATTAATCGATTAACAAATGCATGTTTTATAGTTTAATAAAAAATGAGAAGAAAAAACTACCGTCAAAGCCAAGATTAGAAGAATGTTTGAAAAAGGCTGCGTTGAAGTATTTTGCCGCCTCTCTGGAAGGAGCTGGAGGACTGCGATCCATCACTTGTCCACGCCTGAAATTACTCTCTCAATTGCTTATTTAGACTTCGATAGGGTACTTGATATACGTTTTTAAAGATTTCCTCCTCTCATGATAGCAACACAACAAGGTGAGCGCACAGACACAGACAGAAGTACAAACATACACACACACACACACACACACGCACACACGCACACTGACATGTATAGTATGCAAAATCATGGAGAAGATTATCAGGAGAAGAGTGGTGGAACACCTAGAAAGGAATGATCTCATCAACAGCAGCCAGCATGGTTTCAGGGACGGGAAATCCTGTGTCACAAACCTACTGGAGTTCTATGACATGGTGACAGCAGTAAGACAAGAGAGAGAGGGGTGGGTGGATTGCATTTTCTTGGACTGCAAGAAGGCGTTTGACACAGTTCCACACAAAAGATTGGTGCAAAAACTGGAGGACCAAGCAGGGATAACAGGGAAGGCACTACAATGGATCAGGGAATACTTGTCAGGAAGACAGCAGCGAGTCATGGTACGTGGCGAGGTGTCAGAGTGGGCACCTGTGACCAGCGGGGTCCCGCAGGGGTCAGTCCTAGGACCAGTGCTGTTTCTGGTATTTGTGAACGACATGACGGAAGGAATAGACTCTGAGGTGTCCCTGTTTGCAGATGACGTGAAGTTGATGAGAAGAATACACTCGATCGAAGACCAGGCAGAACTACAAAGGGATCTGGACAGGCTGCAGAACTGGTCCAGCAATTGGCTCCTGGAGTTCAATCCCACCAAGTGCAAAGTCATGAAGATTGGGGAAGGGCAAAGAAGGCCGCAAACGGAGTACAGTCTCGGGGGTCAGAGACTACAAACCTCACTCAAGGAAAAAGATCTTGGGGTGAGTATAACACCAGGCACATCTCCTGAAGCGCACATCAACCAAATAACTGCTGCAGCATATGGGCGCCTAGCAAACCTCAGAACCTGACGACACTGGAGGACAGGAGAGATAGGGGGGACATGATAACGACATACAAAATACTGAGAGGAATTGACAAGGTGGACAAAAACAGGATGTTCCAGAGATTGGACACAGTAACAAGGGGACACAGTTGGAAGCTAAAGACACAGATGAATCACAGGGATGTTAGGAAGTATTTCTTCAGCCACAGAGTAGTCAGTAAGTGGAATAGTTTGGGAAGCGATGTAGTGGAGGCAGGATCCATACATAGCTTTAAGCAGAGGTACGATAAAGCTCACGGCTCAGGGAGAGTGACCTAGTAGCGATCAGTGAAGAGGCGGGGCCAGGAGCTCGGACTCGACCCCCGCAACCTCAACTAGGTGAGTACAACTAGGTGAGTACACACACACACACACACACACACACACACACACACACACACACACACAATGTCAGGGACTATCAGCTGAGCATTCCAAGCTCACAAAGATGATAACAACTGCAGTTTTATTTTTCCAGCTGGATAACATAGTATGTGGAAATACGGACAAATCAGAAGTAGAAACCACTAGAGGTTTGAGAAGATGAGAGGAATAAAGAAAGAGGAGCCAAATAGCTACACAGTAAGTACAATCAAGACAATGAAACAGCATAAAACCAAGACAAGAATGTAACAACAACAATATAATAATGGTAGACACCATAGAGGAGGTGGTTAAAAAAAACTCACGTGAGCAATACAAAGCTACTGATCATGGAAGATTTTAGCCACAAGGAAAGAGACTGGGGAAATTTGTAGCCATACGGGTGACTGGATACGTGGAGAGCTTAGATGATGACAGTGGTGATGGAAAACTTTGTGTGTCAGCATGTCAGGAACGCAACGATGGAGAGAGAGAGAGAGAGAGAGAGAGAGAGAGAGAGAGAGAGAGAGAGAGAGAGAGAGAGGCGATGAAAGATCAAGACTAGACCTTTCATTAACCCTAAACGATTCTAACGTAAGCCACATAGTATAGAAGATACCTTGCGTTGCTAGCGACCACATAATATTGAGTTTCAAACACCATGAGGAAATAAACATTGAGAGAAACATAGCATGGAAACGAAGAGAGAAACACACGCAACGATACAGGACATGTGATCAAAGTTAGAATAATGAAAAGAAGGTTGCCAGTTATCACCAACCATTCTTAAATAATAATAAATATTGTACTTGTGAACAAAAATTCATTGGAAATCTGGATTGAGTGAAATATTAAGAGATCACAGCATCACACTCAGATCACAAGAATGATCTGAATATGATATGACCATGAGCGTAATCTGAGTGTGAGTATGATCCGGGTGTGAGTGTGATCTGAGTATGAGTGTAATGTGAGTGTATGAGTGGCCAAACTGAGCCCGTCCACCGTTTATGGTCGCTACTGCCAGGCCAGCTGCAAGAAATATCTCCACTATAACTCTAAATATAAGATTTTAAAACGCATAGACTAGAAAGTATTCTAATATGTTATGAATGAGATGATGTCGTTTTGATTATGATTGAAGTTATTTTCACCATAAGATGTGCAAATCATCACTACAGGCCAGAAAACGTTACGCTCTAAGTTGCCTAAGATTCAACTTGCAAAATTATCAATCCAAGGTAATCAAAGGCATTTTTCTAAACGCAGAGACACGATGAAAGGGATGATGGGAAAATAATGAAAGACAGCAAGGACACGGAGATACTGGCAATGGATAATAAAGAATTAGTCAGTACTGAAGTGAACAGGCATATGTGCATATTACAAAACGCTACACTTCAAGTGGTACTGGCAAAGCAGAATAGCCCAAGTATCCCAAATGTCAAATTCTTTTTCCCTTTCGCAAAATCTCAGGGTTTTAATGCACATAAAATAAAAAGAAGTTAATTAATCTGGTAATTATCTCTGTATATAAACCACCGTGGGCAACGGCAGAGGAATTCATAGATCTAATATGAACATCCGCGTTGAAATCCTTGAAAGTCCTGTACCCTGTATTTTGCTCCATACAGATTTCAAATTCCACATGTTAATAGGAAGATGGTAAACAACAATATTGTACTAGAAATAGTATCTTCAAGCAATTAACCCACCAGGAGGATACCAGAAAGCTGTTTAGGCTCCGTGAGATGTTTTGCTTGGGGTCAACACACCAACAATGAAAACAAATCAGAATTTTAACAATCTCAAATAAAAAACCCTCAAGTGACAACGTTACTGAAATATAATAGAGCATAAATCCATGCGTAGAGATCCAAGAAATAACGAAAGTGAACGAATTTTCAGTATATTTAGCATTAATAGTCAGAGAATTAAATGTGAGAAAATAAACAAAGAACTATCACACATTTCATGAAAAACGGTCCTAAACACCTTGATCCACATCAATGGATGGAGAAGCAGTATGCACAAGCAAATATGGTGTGTACAAAATATATTCTACTGAGAGATCCCACAAAGGAATCAAGTACTGAAAGAGAACAAAGAAAAATGTGGTACTGCTTAAAAACAAACATACTTCATAACAAAGGCAAGATTACTTACACTTAGATATTACCCATGATGAACAGTAATTAAATCATACCAGATGGCGTAAACGCAAAAAGAATAAAAACACATTTAGGAACCTGAGTATTACTAAACACACACACACACACACACACACACACACACACACACACACACACACACACACACAAATCCAAGTGAAAACCCACATAAGAGATTCATACACCTACGACGAAAGAGAAATGAGCGAAATTTAGATTTTTGCCATTATTGTCACCAATTAGCCTCCCTTGGACACCACTTTTCCGGCCACAAATCTTTCCACTTTCCATGGTTCGTCACATTTCCCAAGCACACATCCTCCTCCTCTTCTTCCTTGTCCACTACCTCCCTCGATAACAAAACCTGTATCCTTACCCGGGAGTCCCACCTCCCCCCCTCCGAACACAAATCCTTCCTCAACCTCATTCCCCTTCACCGCATCCATTCCCGGCAGCTGGTATATCCGGACTTGCACTGTCAGCATTCTCTCAGGTTTCATGCTGATTGGCCGACTAAACTGCCGGGATTGTCGTCAAAGGCAGAGATGTAGACTAATTGGATGTAAAGTCCTTGTTAGCTCTGTTGTAGGCGGTTGGACAATGGCTAAGTTTTGTGTGTGTGTGTGTGTGTGTGTGTGTGTGTGTGTGTGTGTGTGTGTGTGTGTGTGTGTGTGTGTGTGTGTGTGTGTGTGTGTGTGTGTGTGTGTGTGTGTGTGTGTGTGTGTGTGTGCCCACCTAGCTGAGGTTGCAGGGATTCGAGTCACGGCTCCTGGCCCCGCCTCTTTACTGGCCGCTACTAGGTCACTCTTCCTGCTCCATGAGCATTATCATGCCTCTTCTTAAAGCTATGTACGGATCCTGCCTCCACTACATCGCTTCACAGGCTATTCCAATTCCTGACAACTCTGTGACTGAAGAAATATTTCCTAACATCCCTGTGATTAATCTGGGTCTTCAACATCCAACTGTGACCCATTGTTGCTGTGTCCCATCTCAGGAACATCCTGTCTCTGTCCACCTTGTTGATTTCCCTCAGAATTTTATATGTCGTTATCATATCCCCCCTGTCTCTCCTGTTCTCCAGTGTCGTCAGGTCGATTTCCCTTAACCTCTCCTCGTAGGACATACCTCTTAGCTCTGGGACTAGTCTTGTTGCAAACCTTTGCCCTGTCTCTAGTTTCTTTACGTGCTTGGCTAGGTGTGGGTTCCAAACTGGTGCCGCATACTCCAATATGAGCCTGACGTACACGGTGTACAGGGTCCTGAATGATTCCTTATTAAGATGTCGGAATGCTGTTCTGAGGTTTGCTAGGCGCCCATATGTTGCAGCAGTTATTTGGTTGATGTGCGCTTCAGGAGATGTGCTTGGTGTGATACTCACCCCAAGATCTTTTTCCTTGAGTGAGGTTTGTAGTCTCTGGGCCCCCTAGACTGTACTCCGTCTGCGGTTTTCTTTTTCCTTCCCCAATTTTCATGACTTTTCACTTGGTGGGGTTGATTTCCAGGAGCCAGTTGCTGGACCAGGCCTGTAGCCTGTCCAGATCCCTCTGTAGTTCTGCCTGGTCCTCGTCCGATTGAATTCTTCTCATCGCCTTCACATCATCTGCAAACAGGGACACTTCGGAGTCTATTTCTTCCGACATTTTTTTTATTAGCACACTGGCCGATTCCCACCAAGGCAGGGTGGCCCGAAAAAGAAAAACTTCCACCATCATTCACTCTATCACTGTCTTGCCAGAAGGGTGCTTTACACCACAGTTTTTAAACTGCAACATTAACACCCCTCCTTCAGAGTGCAGGCACTGTTCTTCCCATCTCCAGGACTCAAGTCCGGCCTGCCGGTTTCCCTGAATCCCTTCATAAATGTTACTTTGCTCACACTCCAAGAGCACGTCACGTATTAAAAACCATTTGTCTCCATTCACTCCTATCAAACACGCTCACGCATGCCTGCTGGAAGTCCAAGCCCTTCGCACACAAAACCTCCTTTACTCCCTCCTTCCAGCCTTTCCTAGGCCGACCCCTACCCCGCCTTCCTTCCACTACAGACTGATACACTCTTGAAGTCATTCTGTTTCGCTCCATTCTCTCTAAATGTCCGTACCACCTCAACAACCCTTCCTCAGCCCTCTGGACAACAGTTTTGGCAATCCTGCACCTCCTCCTAACTTGCAAACTACGAATTCTCTGCATTATATTCACACCACTCATTGCCCTCAGACATGACATCTCCACTGCCTCAAGCCTTCTCCTCGCTGCAACATTCATCACCCATACTTCACACCCATATAAGAGCGTTGGTAAAACTATACTCTCATACATTCCCCTCTTTGCCTCCAAGGACAAAGTTCTTTGTCTCCACAGACTCCTGAGTGCACCCCTCACCCTTTTCCCCTCATCAATTCTATGATTCACCTCATCTTTCATAGACCCATCCGCTGACACCACCACTCCCAAATATCTGAATACATTCACCTCCTCCATACTTTCTCCCTCCAATCTGATATCCAATCTTTCATCACCTAATCTTTTTGTTATCCTCATAACCTTACTCTTTCTTGTACTCACTTTTAATTTTCTTTTTACATACCCTACCAAATTCATCCACCAATCTCTGCAACTTCTCTTCAGAATCTCCCAAGAGCACAGTGTCATCAGCAAAGAGCAACTGTGACAACTCCCACTTTATGTGTGATTCTTTATCTTTTAACTCCACGCTGATTGCCAAGACCCTCGCATTTACTTCTCTTACAACCCCATCTATAAATATATTAAACAACCACGGTGACACCACACATCCTTGTCTAAGGCCTACTTTTACTGGGAAATAATCTCCCTCTTTCCTACATACTCTAACTTGAGCCTCACTATCCTCATAAAAACTCTTCACTGCTTTCAGTAACTTACCTCCTATACCATACATCTGCAACATCTGCCACATTGCCCCCCTATCCACCCTGTCATACGCCTTTTTCAAATTCATAAATGCCCAAAAAAACTCTTTAGCCTTATATAAATACTGTTCACTTATATGTTTCACTGTTAACACCTGTTCCACACACCCCCTACCTTTCCTAAAGCCTCCTTGTTCATCTGCTATCCTATTCTCCGTCTAACTCTTAATTCTTTCAATAATAACTCTACCATACACTTTACCAGGTATACTCAACAGACTTATCCCCCTATAATTTTTGTACTCTCTTTTGTCCCCTTTGCCTTTATACAAAGGAACTATGCATGCTCTCTGCCAATCCTTAGGTACCTTACCCTCTTCCATACATAGTAGCACCAACCACTCCAAAACTATATCCTCAGCTTTTAACATTTCTGTCTTTATCCCATCAGTCTCAGCTGTCTTACCCCCTTTCATTTTACCTACTGCCTCACTAACTTCCCCCACACTCACAACTGGCTCTTTATCAATCCTACAAGATTTTATTCCTCCTTGCCCTATACATGAAATCACAGCTTCCCTATCTTCATCAACATTTAACAATTCCTCAAAATATTCCCTCCATCTTCCCAATACCTCTAACTCTCCATTTAATAACTCTCCTCTCCTATTTTTAACTGACAAATCCATTTGTTCTCTAGGCTTCATTGTTAATCTCGCTCCAAAACTTTTTCTTATTTTCAACAAAATTTGTTGATAACCTCTCACCCATTCTCTCATTTGCTCTCTTTTTACATTGCTTCACCACTCTCTTAACCTCTCTCCTTTTCTCCATATACTCTTCCCTCCTTGCATCACTTCTACTTCGTAAAAACTTCTTCTTCCTTCATGTCGTTCACAAATACCAGAAACAGCACCGGTCCTAGAACTGATCTCTGTGGCACCCCGCTCGTTACAGGCGCCTACTCTGAAACCTCGCCACGTTCCATGATTCGCTGTTATCTTCCTGACAGGTATTCCCTGATCCATTGCAGTGCCTTCCCTGTTATCCCTGCCTGTTCCTCCAGCTTCCTCACTAATCTCTTGTTTGGAACTATGTCAAACGTCTTCTTACAGTCCAAGAAAATACAGTCTACCCACCTCTCTCTCTCTTGTCTTACTGCCGTCACCCTGTCATAAAAATCCAGTACGTTCGTGACGCAGGGTTTCCCGTCCCGAAACCGTGCTGGCTGCCGTTAATAACCTCATTCCTTTCTAGGTGCTCCACCACTCTTCTGATAATTTTCTTCATGACCTAGCATACTATAAACATCAGTGACACTGGTCTGTAGTTTAATGCTTCGTGTCTGTCTCCTGTTTTAAAAATTGTGACTATATTTGCTGTCTTCCATACATCTGGTAGTTATCCTCTTTCGATAGATGTGTTGAAGATAGTTGTTCGTGGTACACAAAGCGCCTCTGCTCCCTCTCTCAAGACCCATGGAGAGATGTTATCCAGTTTTATCGCCTTTGAGGTATCTTGCTCGATTAACAGCGTTTTCACTTCTTCCTCGGTTGTTTATATTTTGTCAAACACTTGATGGTGTGTCCCACCTCTCTGCCTTTCTGGAGGCCCTTCTGTCTCCTCTGTGAACACTTCTTTGAATCTCATGTTGAACTCCTCACATACTTCGCAGTCGTTTTTTTGTGACCTCCCCTCCTTCCTTCCTCAGCCTGATTACCTGGTCCTTGACTGTTGTTTTCCTCCTGATGTGGCTGTACAACAGCTTTGGGTCAGATTTAGCTTTCGCTGCTATGTCATTCTCGTATTGCATTTGGGCCTCTTGTCTTACCTGTGTATATTTATTTCTGGCTCTATTATTATTATTATTATTATTATTATTATTATAAAAAAGAAGCGATAAGCCACAAGGGCTTTACAGCTTCTGGCTCTATGACTGGTCTCCTTATTCTCCTGGGTCCTTTGCCTTCTATACTTCTTCCATTCCCTAGCACATTTGGTTTTAGCCTCCCTGCGCTTTATGTGAACCATGGGCTCATCCTGGCTTTTTCGTTATTCCTGTTACCCTTGGGTACAAACCTCTCCTCACCTTCCTTGAATATTGTTGTCAGATATTCCATCATATCGTCCCTGTCTTCGCTGACAGGTCTTTGTCCCACTGAACCCCGTTCAGGAAGTTCTTCATGCTTATGTAGTCCATTTTCTTGTAGTTTGGCTTCATTCGTCCGGCCCTTCTGCTTTCCCCTCCACTTGTAACACTACTATATATTCGAAGCTTAAAACCATATGATCACTGGCCCAAGCGGTCTTTCGTATGTGATGTCTTCAATGTCTGCACTACTCATGGTGAACACTAGGTCCAGTCTCGCAGGTTCATCCTCTCCTCTCTCTCTGGTTGTGTCCCTTCTGTGTTGGTAAGTGAGGCTTACCAGTACCACCTCCATCATCTTAGCCCTCCACGTTTCTTAGCCCCCATTTGGCTCCAAGTTTTCCCAATCGATTTTCTAGTGACTGAAGTCACCCATGATCGGTAGTTTTGCCCTGCTCGCATGAGCCCTTCTGCCCACTTCAGCCAGTGTGTCAGCCATTGCTCTATTACTCTCATCATACTCTTGCCTTGGCCTCCTGCTGTTCTGTGGTGGGTTATACATCATTGCAATTACCACCTTGGGATCTCCAGACTGAAACATTAGTACTATGTAATCTCTTGCTTCTCCTCTGTCTCCTCTCTCCAACTCATCAAAATCCTATCAGTTTTTGATCAGCAGTGCCACTCCTCCACCCCCTCTGTCTTACCTCAGGATTTGATATCCCATTGGAAAGATGGCATCTGTTATCATCCCTGTGAGCTTGGTTTTTGTGAAGGGTATGATGTCTGGTAATGCCTTTTTGACTCTTTCGGCCACTCCTCCCACTTATATGTAATTTCATCACCGGTGGTGTACGATACCTTCAGTTTCCTCTCCAACATTGTGTTTTGGGGGGTCTGTGAGGGTGGGATACCTGGCAGTGAACTGCAGGATTCTACAGCATAGTGAGGTCTGGGCTGTGAGTGTGAATTGTGGTGTCTTGGGATAGTGTGATTGGTTGTGGGGTTCTGTGGGTGGTTCTGCATGTGCTTGCTCTTGTTCCTCTGCCCTGCTCTGGTTGTCCTCTGCTGATTCTGTCCTTGTCTCCCCTCCTTGCTCCAATCACTTTTGCTTCTTCTCCCTTAGCTGCTGTCGTTCTGTTTTTGTCCTGTCTCAGTCTAGGAACACCCTCTTGTATGCTGCCGATTCCTTCAACCATGGTTTCTCTTGGAGGCTCCTGTTTCACATTGTTTCTGTCCTGAAAATAAGCTTGATCAGTCGGTTTCTCCTATTCAAGTACCCCCTATTCTCTGATAATTTACAATCTCGAGACATTTTCTCTTCACCTATTTATTTGATGTTGTTCTCAATCTCCTGTCCTTCTGCCTGCCGTCTTTCAGTGTGTGTCCTTCCCTCACTCTCCTGAAGTCTATGAATAAACACTGACTTAGCCCTCTCCTCCTCCCATTGCCTTTCCCTCTGTGTCTCTGGTTCCTGTCTGTACATAGCCATTTTCTCCCTTATTTTTTCATATTGCTCTTGGTGGCATGGTCGTGCCTCTGCATATGACCTGTCCCTCTCACCACCTGCACCTATCTGCTTTCCCCTTCATTCTTTGGCCCTGCTTGGTGGGCTGATAGGGCTGATAGGGCTGATAGGGCCTTAGCGTAAGTTATGTCTCCTTCCTTCCCGTTGTGCCCTGCGTTCATTAAGGGTGTATCAGTTTCATTTGCTGTGCCTCCTCTGGTCAATGCCCCTGTAACTCGCTTCAGCTTATTTACCTCATATTCTAGGTCCTTTATCCTGGCTACTGCAGCTTCGACTCGGGACTCCTAGTTCTACTTCTCCTCCTCCAACCTTTTTTTCAATTTCACAGAAAGCTCTGTCTCCATTTTTGCAGAAAGTTCTCATAGTTTTCTCGCCCACTCTTGTTTCATCCTTTTGCATAGCTCTTCCATCCATTCTCCTTTACAGAACCATTTACCTCTGATTCCTGGGGTCTTCGAGTCCCCCTTCGAGTCTCCCCTTCGAGTCCCAGTCGATCTCCTTGTGGTTAAAGTCGTCCATGATCAGGAGCTTCGCCCTGCATGCATGAGCTCTTCTGGCCACTGCAGCCAGTGTGTCAACCATCGCTCTATTGCTCTCGTCATACTCATGCCCTGGTCTCCTGCTGTTCTGTGGTGGGTTATACATCACTACAACTACCACCTTGGGACCTCCAGAGTGAAGCATTACCGCTATGTAATCACTTTCTTCTCCGCTGTCTCCTCTCTCAAGCTCATCAAAATTCCATCGGTGTTTGATCAGCAGTGCCACTCCTACACCCCCCTGTTCCTTCTGTCTTTCCTCAGGATCTGGTATCCCATTAGAAAGATGGTTTCTGTGAGTGCTATGATGTCCGGTGATGTCTCTTTGACTCTTTCGTGCCACTCCTCCCACTTATTTGTTATTCCATCAGCGTTTGTGTACCATACCTTCAGTTTCCTTTCCAATACTGTGGTTTGGGGGGCCTGTGGGAGTAGGAGACCTGGTAGCATACTGTGGAATTCTATGCTTGGGGGTTGGGTGGAAGCTGTGGGTATGGATTGTAGTGTGTGTTGGGATTGTGTGATAGGTTGTGAGGTTCTGAGGATATTTGTGTGTGTGCTTGCCCTTGCTTCTCTGTTCTGCTCTGACTGACCTCTGCTGGTTCCATCCTTGTTTCCTTTCCTATCTCCTTTCGCTTTTTTGTCCTCTCCCTCAGCTGCTGTTTCTCTGTTTGTGTTCTGTCTCTGTCTAGGAACACCTTCTTGTACTCTTCCGAGTTTTTCAACCTTGGTTTCTCTTGGAGGATCCTGTTCCTCACTGATTCTGTCCTGAGAATCAGCTTGATCGGTCGGTTTCTCCCCTTCACGTACCCCCCTATTCTCTGAAAATTTACAATCTCGTCCATGTCTTCTCCCCCTATTTCTGTTATGATTTTTCCAATCTCCTTTCTTTCTTCCTGCCGTCTTTCAGTGTGTGTCTTTTCCTCTCTCTCCCGAAGCCCATGGATAAACACTGATTTTGCCCTTTCCTCCTCCCATTGCCTCTCCCTCTGTGACTCTGGTTCCTGTCTGTATATGGTCATTTATGATTTTTCCAGTGGCTCTTGGTAGCATGGTTGTGCCTCAGCATTCGACTTACCTCCCTCTCTATCTGCACCCAGCTGCTTTTTCCTTTTACTCCCTGATCCTTCTTTGCAGGCTGATATGACCTTAGCATAATTCATATTTCCTTCCTTCCTGTTCATCCTCTCAGCTTCATATGCTGTGTCTTCTCTTGTCACTGCCCCTGAGACTTGCTTCAGCCTGTTTACCTCAAACTCTAGAACCCTTACCCTGTCTACTGCAGTTTCGACTTGTGCCTCTCATTTCTTCGTCTCCTTCTCCAACCTCTTTTCCCATTTCGCAGAGAGCTCTTTCTCCATTTTTTCAGAAAGCTGTCCTAATTTTCTCTCCCATTCTTGCTCCATCCTTCTCCACTGCTCCTCCATCCATTCCTCCCTCCAATACCATTGTCATCTGATCCCTGATTCCTACGAGTCCCAACTATTTTTTTTTTTTTTTGTAAAGGAAAGAGAGAGAAAGAGAGAGAGAGAGATAGAGAGAGAGAGAGAGAGAGAGAGAGAGAGAGAGAGAGAGAGAGAGAGAGAGAGAGAGAGAGAGAGAGAGAGAGAGAGAGAGAGAGAGAGGAAAGGTAGAAGGAGAGAGAGGGGGAAAGTGAAAAGGAAAAGAGGGAGTGAGAGAAAGAGAGAAGGAGAGAAGGGAAAGATAGGAGGAGAAAGGGGAGAGAGTGAGAAGGGAAAAGAGAGAGAGAGAGAGAGAGAGAGAGAGAGAGAGAGAGAGAGAGAGAGAGAGAGAGAGAGAGAGAGAGAGAGAGTGTGAAGGCTTACTCAGCCCTGTAACAACTTTGGACATTATTACCAAGGCTGGCTCCTCCTCAGGAAAATTAATGAATAGAAAAAGAAATAATAACAGACAAACATAAACACTTTATTATATAGAAAATATAAAATATAAAACACTTAAATGTGAAATATTAATCCTACATTAATGAAAATGAAAAATGAAAAATATAAATGATAACTGAATTCAACGCTAATTTAAAACTTGGGTATCTGGTGCTGGTGACACTGTGTGTTGTTGAAATCGTAGCCATTGCTGATGATGGGGGAGGGGTCGCAGGTATTGGTTACAACCCACCGGTTCGTTCTTCACAGTATAGCCGTGAGTATTATATCCTGATGACAGGAAAGCAGGTTCTTTACTGCTGCAATGATGAGGGGTTACGTCCTGCAATTTCATACAGGTGCACAGGTAATTAAATCCAAAAAGGGGAAGTCTCAGGACGTTAGTCCATCTCCATCAGTTCTACTCGTTGATTGGCAGGTGACCCTCTCTGTCATCCAAGCTGAAAAGATAGACAGGTTACCCACTGCTTAAGAAATCACTCTCCATGATAAGTACAATACCTAAAAGATGTGGTGATTATTACAACAGTCAGCTTAGAGCAAAACTGAAAGGACTAAGTTTATTATTGGTCAAAAGTGAAGCTTTCAACCAATAAATCCACTAGAATACAAGGCAGGCATGTACTTACAGTAGTGCTGGGAGCTGTGAGTCTAGTGATTACTGTTTGGACCGGAGCCCCACACATCACCTTTCGGGGGGGGGGGGGGGGGAAGGGATAGCGGGAGCTAGACTGACCCTACCTTAACAAGCAGCCGGCAGTCAAACTATCACTTTCGGGGTGGGGAAAAAAAGGCGGGAATAGCGGGAGCTTGACTTACCCTACCTTAGCAAGTAGCTGGCAATGAAACTATCACTTTCTGGGAGGGGGAAAAAAGGCAGGAATAGCAGGAGCTTGACTTTCCCTACCTTAACAAGTAGCTGGCAATGAAACTGTTGTTACTATATACTCCCTCGCTACTCCTATCTATTGAACTTTTCCCTCACACTCCCCCATACCAAGACTTATAGTCAAGGAGTATAAGAAGAATAGGCGAGGAAAAAGTTCTAACATATGGAAGTCGCGTAAGGCAAGAAATCTTCTACTGACTGTCACGACTTAACCAGTTAGAGAAATAATTGGATGAACCATTGATATACACAATATGGAACTTAAAAGCTTGGAGTGCCAATGTCCACCTCAAGAGGCGACTGTTGGTTCCCTTAAAAGTTTCTAGGTATATCAAAGGTTTGTGGTCCGTTTCTAATATGAATTCTTTTCTCAGCAAATAAAATTTAAGTTTGGAGATACCCCACACAAGGGCCAAACATTCCTTTTCTATGGTGGAGTACCTCCACATATAGCTTAGCTCTTTCATTTACTACAGTCTCCACTGATTGAGCTTCTACATGCAGTTTTCCTCCTTCTTTCCATACAGTCCCCTTATTTGTGACTGAGGTAGCAGTCTCTGTTGTCAATCCCAAAATGTCCTTTAGTTCTTTAGGCTGTTTCAGATTTTTCAGTTCCTCTTCTAAACTCTGTATCCTGGCCTCTGCTGCTTTGACTTGGACCTCCCACTTCCTGCTTTCCATGTCTATCCTCTCTTCCATTCTCATGCTAAGTTCTTCTAGTTTCTTTTCCCATTCATGTTCTCTTTTTGTGAGCTCTGCTGCCCAATCTTCCCTTGCAGTTTTCTCCTCCTGTCCCTTGGTTTTCTTGTTGCTCTCTGGAAACCCATTTTTGTTTTATCCTGATTGCCTCAGAGTGGGAAACCTATGTAATTCGGTATGTTAGGTTAGTATTGTGTATGTCAGAGTGTGAGGGGGGGGGAGGTAGAGGAGGAACTGTGGCTATGTGGGAGAGTAGTGGGGAGGGGGAGTGGGAAGGAGAGTGAAGCAAGAGGGTGAGTGGGAGACGGAGAGGGGGAAGGAGGGAGAGGTGGGGAGGGGGAGGGTGAAAGAGGGAGGGGAGGGATCAGGTGAAGGAGTGAGATGTCGGTGGGGGAGGGGGGAGTGTATGTGTGAGACTGGCAATGTGTGTGTGTGTGTGTGTGTGTGTGTGTGTGTGTGTGTGTGTGTGTGTGTGTTTGTGTTATGTGTGTGTGTGTTGTGTGTGTGTGTGTGTGTGTGTGTGTGTGTGTGTGTGTGTGTGTGTGTGTTTGTGTGTGTGGGAGATGTGTGTGTGTACTCACCTAGTTGTACTCACCTAGTTGAGGTTGCGGGGGTCGAGTCCGAGCTCCTGGCCCCGCCTCTTCACTGATCGCTACTAGGTCACTCTCCCTGAGCTGTGAGCTTTATCATACCTCTGCTTAAAGCTATGTATGGATCCTGCCTCCACTACATCACTTCCCAAACTATTCCACTTACTGACTACTCTGTGGCTGAAGAAATACTTCCTAACATCCCTGTGATTCATCTGTGTCTTCAGCTTCCAACTGTGTCCCCTTGTTACTGTGTCCAATCTCTGGAACATCCTGTCTTTGTCCACCTTGTCAATTCCTCTCAGTATTTTGTATGTCGTTATCATGTCCCCCCTATCTCTCCTGTCCTCCAGTGTCGTCAGGTTGATTTCCCTTAACCACTCCTCGTAGGACATACCTCTTAGCTCTGGGACTAGTCTTGCTGCAAACCTTTGCACTTTCTCTAGTTTCTTCATGTGCTTGGCTAGGTGTGGGTTCCAAACTGGTGCCGCATACTCCAATATGGGCCTAACGTACACGGTGTACAGGGTCCTGAATGATTCCTTATTAAGATGTCGGAATGCTGTTCTGAGGTTTGCCAGGCGCCCATATGCTGCAGCAGTTATTTGGTTGATGTGCGCTTCAGGAGATGTGCCTGGTGTTATACTCACCCCAAGATCTTTTTCCTTGAGTGAGGTTTGTAGTCTCTGGCCCCCTAGACTGTACTCCGTATGCGGTCTTCTTTGCCCTTCCCCAATCTTCATGACTTTGCACTTGGTGGGATTGAACTCCAGGAGCCAATTTCTGGATCAGGTCTGCAGCCTGTCCAGATCCCTTTGTAGTTCTGCCTGGTCTTCGATCGAGTGAATTCTTCTCATCAACTTCACGTCATCTGCAAACAGGGACACCTCAGAGTCTATTCCTTCCGTCATGTCGTTCACAAATACCAGAAACAGCACTGGTCCTAGGACTGACCCCTGCGGGACCCCGCTGGTCACAGGTGCCCACTCTGACACCTCGCCACGTACCATGACTCGCTGCTGTCTTCCTGACAAGTATTCCCTGTTATCCCTTCCCTGTTATCCCTGCTTGGTCCTCCAGTTTTTGCACCAATCTCTTGTGTGGAACTGTGTCAAACGCCTTCTTACAGTCCAAGAAAATGCAATCCACCCACCCCTCTCTCTCTTGTCTTACTGCTGTCACCATGTCATAGAACTCCAGTAGGTTTGTGACACAGGATTTCCTGTCCCTGAAACCATGTTGGCTGCTGTTGATGAGATCGTTCCTTTCTAGGTGTTCCACCACTCTTCTCCTGATAATCTTCTCCATGATTTTGCATACTATACATGTCAGTGACACTGGTCTGTAGTTTAATGCTTCATGTCTGTCTCCTTTTTTAAAGATTGGGACTACATTTGCTGTCTTCCATGCCTCAGGCAATCTTCCTGTTTCGATAGATGTATTGAATATTGTTGTTAGGGGTACACATAGCACCTCTGCTCCCTCTCTCAATACCCATGGGGAGATGTTATCTGGCCCCATTGCCTTTGAGGTATCTAGCTCACTCAGAAGCCTCTTCACTTCTTCCTCGGTGGTGTGCACTGTGTCCAGCACTTGGTGGTGTGCCCCACCTCTCCGTCTTTCTGGAGTCCCTTCTGTCTCCTCTGTGAACACTTCTTTGAATCTCTTGTTGAGTTCTTCACATACTTCACGGTCATGTGTGTGTGTGCATGTGTGTGTGTGTGTGTGTACTCACCTATTTGTGGTTGCAGGGGTCGAGTCCTAGCTCCTGGCCCCGCCTCTTCACCGGTTGCTACTAGGCCGTGTGTGTGTGTGTGTGTGTGTGTGTGTGTGTGTGTGTGTGTGTGTGTTTGGGTGTGGGTGTGTGTGGGTGTGTGTGGGTGTGTGTGTGTGTGTGTGTGTGTGTGTGTGTGTGTGTGTGTGTGTGTGTGTGTGTGTGTGTGTGTGGGTGTGTGGGTGTGTGTGGGTGTGTGCGTGTGTGGGTGTGTGTGGGTGTGTGGGTGTGTGGGTGTGTGTGGGTGTGTGTGGGTGTGTGTGGGTGGGTGTGGGTGGGTGTGGGTGTGTGTGGGTGTGTGTGGGTGTGTGTGGGTGTGTGTGGGTGTGTGTGGGTGTGTGGGTGTGTGGGTGTGCGTGCGCACACTAGGCTACGCTACTCTTTTGAAGATTATAAAAAAATGTTTCACAATCAATTTCTTATTAATATACACTAATATATACTATATAATATTAATTGTGTACACTTGTGTTTGTGTGTACACTTGTGTTTGTTTGTGTGTGTGTTTACTAGCTTGTCGTTCTTTGAAAAAGAGGGGGGGGGTCACGTTAACACTATTTGTTATTGTTGTTGGTTCACCGGTACTCTCCCGGCCCAGATCTTCGCACACTACGCTACTTTACGTTTTGAAGATTATAGGATTATTTTTTCTCACTCAATTCCTTATTAATATATACTAATGTTTATTATAATAATAATTACGGGTGCACACGTGTGTTTGTATGTGCGTACTTGTTTACTAGCTTGTCACTGTCAGAAAAACGGGGGGGGGGGGGGTTCACTAGGCTACACAACTCTTCTGGAGTTTACCTGGAGATATTTAGATAATTTACTAAACATTATCAGGGTTACCACTATCTATCTCCTGGTACTGAAATAGGGAGAGAGTGATGGTATAGCATACAACCAGCAGGGCGAGACACTGAGACTTTAGACACTAACCAAAATTAACCACAAATAGGCAAGTGATGTCTGCACAACAATGGAGGTTCCTGCTGGTCGGGTGCTATCAACTCCTTCAATTTTGTAACTCCTTCAGGAACTTTATCATGCATTCAAGTTTTTATTTTCTTTTTCTTTTAAGACTTGGTATTCCCTCTTTTTTCTTTAGTACAGTATTATGGTCATAACAAGTCTGATGATGTTAGCTACCTTCACAACACCAACAGCTGGGGATTAACTAATTTTTTCTTATTTTCAGTATTTACTTAATCACCCTTTTATGACCTTATCACTACACTGCTGTTATGACCAACTAACATATGTATTTGTTAATACTTCAGATCACACCGTTAACCCAATTAACTGTTTGGATATTTTGTGTCAACACTGCGGCCAGCAGCCTGATCAGCTGACTGCTACCCTCCCTCACTCACAATTCATTCAAATTTAAATTGTAAAATTCTTGATCTTATCACATTATTCGTACTCTTGAAAGCTATTACACTCTTGTAGGTATGTTCACTGATTCACTCATGTACGATGACCGCTAATAATATCTTAGGACAGCCACTAGAACGTTAAATCCTGGGAGCACTATTCAGCGATACTGCTTCACGTGTGTGTGTGTGTGTTTATGTAAGCAGTCCTTATTTCCCTCGTATGTACTACATATGTTTTGCATATGTACCCAATCTCTTGGTTCCCACTGTACTGTCTTGTGCCTAAAATTACGTTCAATTCTGTATGCTAGGCTTCGCTAGGCTACCTCTCATACTAGGCTATCTATCATTAACTGCTTAACTCTCCTAAACCTCAATATATTCTATTAAATGCCAGTAAATGCTGCTTATTCTAATTCTGATAGCTCGAGGAGAGTGACGCCCATTTAACAGCTAGAGACTGGTGCTGACCCCATGCAACTCAAACTAGGTGAATATTACATGCGGCTGGCAGTGGAGTAATGTTGTCGTCTGTCCTGGGTCCCAGTAGTTGAAAATGCTTGATGCTTCTCGGTAATTTTTCCACTAACTTCCTGTAGACCCTGTAGTCTCTACCTCATCTATTGTTTTTTCACTCACTCACTGTATTTACTGACACATCTATACATATCTCTTATCTCCCTGATCTTGAGTCGCACTTATTCTTCAAATACCCCATTGCGTTATTATGGCAACACTATTTAGGGCTGACAACCGCTCACCTTCCTTCCAACGGCCCCCACATTGTAACTGTCACTATTTACTATGTTTGTTTTCCTGTAATCACTTATATTTCTTTTTTTCGGGGCTTAAGTGATTATATTCACTCTTATGCGTGCACACGCCTATATCCCACACTCTATTCCTTTATGGTACAGTCAGAAATTACCACCAAAACACGAGCTCAAACTGCGTGACTCCTCCACGAGTGTGTGTGTGTGTGTGTGTGTGTGTGTGTGTGTGTGTGTGTGTGTGTGTGTGTGTGTTTGTATGTATGTGTGTGTGTGTGTGTGTGTGTGTGTGTGTGTGTGTGTGTGTGTGTGTGTGTGTGTGTGTGTGTGTGTGCGTGTGTGTGTGTGCATGTACTCACCTATTTGTACTCACCTATTTGTGGTTGCAGGGGTCGAGTCACAGCTCCTGGCCCCGCCTCTTCGCTGATTGCTACTAGGTCCTCTCTCTCCCTGCCCCATGAGCTCTATCATACCTCGCCTTAAAACTATGTATGGTTCCTGCCTCCACCACATCACTTTCTAGGCTATTCCATGGCCTGACTACTCTATGACTGAAGAAATACTTCCTAACATCCCTTTGATTCATCTGAGTCTTCAACTTCCAATTGTGACCTCTTGTGTCTGTGTCCCATCTCTGGAACATCCCGTCTTTGTCCACCTCGTCTATTCCGTGCAGTATTTTATATGTCGTTATCATGTCTCCCCTGACCCTCCTGGCCTCCAGTGTCGTCAGGCCGATTTCCCTCAACCTTTCTTCATAGGACAATCCCCGTAGCTCTGGGACTAGTCTTGTTGCAAACCTTTGCACTTTCTCTAATTTCTTGACGTGCTTGACTAGGTGTGGATTCCAAACTGGTGCTGCATACTCCAGTATGGGCCTGACGTAGATGGTGTACAGAGTCTTAAACGAATCCTTACTGAGGTATCGGAACGCTATCCGTAGGTTTGCCAGGCGCCCGTATGCTGCAGCAGTTATCTGATTGATGTGCGCCTCAGGAGATATGCTCGGTGTTATACTCACCCCCAGATCTTTTTCCTTGAGTGAGGTTTGCAGTCTTTGGCCATCTAAACTATATTGTGTCTGCGGTCTTCTTTGCCCTTCCCCAATCTTCATGACTTTGCATTTGGCAGGGTTAAATTCAAGGAGCCAGTTGCTGGACCAGGCTTGTAGCCTGTCCAGATCTCTTTGTAGTCCTGCCTGATCCTCGTCCGATTCGATTCTTCTCATTAACTTCACATCGTCTGCAAACAAGGACACTTCTGAGTCTATCCCTTCCGTTATGTCGTTCACGTATACCAAGAACAGCACAGGTCCTAGGACTGACCCCTGTGGAACCCCGCTTGTCACAGGCGCCCACTCTGACACCTCGTCGCGTACCATGACTCGTTGTTGCCTCCCTGTCAGATATTCTCTGATCCATTGCAGTGCCTTTCCTGTTATGTGTGCCTGATCCTCTAGCTTTTGCAGTAACCTCTTGTGAGGAACTGTGTCGAAAGCCTTCTTGCAGTCCAAAAATACGCAGTCGATCCACCCCTCTCTCTCTTGTCTTACTTCTGTCACCTTGTCATAAAACTCTAGTAGGTTTGTGACACAGGATTTTCCTTCCCTGAAACCATGCTGGTTGTCAATTATACACTTGTTTCTTTCCAGGTGCCCCACCACTCTCCTCCTGATGATCTTCTCCATGACCTGGCATACTATACACGTTAGTGATACAGGTCTGTAGTTTAGTGCCTCATGTCTGTCTCCCTTTTTAAAAATTGGGACTACATTTGCCATTTTCCATACCTCAGGGAGTTGCCCAGTTTCAAATGATGTGTTGAAGATCTTTGTTAATGGCTCACACAATATCTCTGCTCCCTCTTTAAGGACCCATGGAGAGATGTTGTCTGGTCCCACCGCCTTTGAGGTGTCAAGTTCGCATAGCAGCTTCTTCACCTCCTCCTTGGTTATATGTACCTCATCCAGCACTTGCTGGTGTGCCCCCCTGTTCTGATTTCTTGGAGTCCTACTGGTTTCCACTGTAAATACCTCTTTAAATCTTGTGTTGAGCTCCTGACATACCTCTCGGTCGTTTCTTGTGAATTCCCCATCACCCTTCCTCAGTCTGATTACCTGGTCCTTGACTGCTGTTTTCCTCCTGATGTGGCTGTACAACAGCTTCGGGTCAGTCTTTACTTTTGATGCTATGTCATTTTCATATTGTCTCTGAGCCTCCCTTCTTATCTGTGCATATTCGTTTCTGGCTCTTCGGCTGATTTCTTTATTTCCCTGAGTTCTCTGTCTTCTGTACCTTTTCCATTCTCTAGTACACCTAGTTTTTGCCCTCCTACACCTTTGGGTGAACCAAGGACTCGTTCTGTTCTTCCCATTATTTCTGTTTCCCTTGGGAACAAACCTCTCCTCTGCCTCCTTGCATTTTGTTGCTACATAGTCCATCATTTCTTGTACTGGTTTTCCTGTCAGTTCCCTCTCCCACTGAATGTCTTGAAGGAAGTTCCTCATGCCTGAGTAGTTCCCCCTTTTGTAGTTTGGTTTTTCCCAGCCTATTCCTGCTACTCTCTCCACTTGGAGCTCAACTATGTAGTCGAAGCACAGAACCACATGATCACTAGCTCCCAGGGGCCTTTCATACATGATACCCGAACTACTCATGGTGAATACAAGGTCCAACATTGCTGGTTCATCCTCTCCTCTCTCTCTGGTAGTGTCTCTAACATGTTGATGCATGAGGTTCTCCAGTACCACATCCATCATCTTGGCTCTCCATGTTTCGGGACCCCCATGGGGCTCCAGGTTTTCCCAGTCAATCTCCTTGTGATTGAAATCACCCATAACTAGTAACTTTGCTTCCCCCATGTGTGCTCTCCTGGCCACCTCGGCTAGTGTGTTGATCATTGCTCTGTTGCTCTCATCGTATTCTTCTCTTGGCCTCCTGCAGTTCTGTGGTGGGTTGTACATTACTGCAATTATCACCTTATGTCCCTCAGACTGGATTGTTCCCTTTCGCCCATGCCATCCATTCCTTCCATTTTCTCAAAACCCCACTGGTTTTTAATGAGCAGTGCAACTCCTCCTCCCCCTCTCCTCCCTCTGTCTTTCCTGAAGATTTGATATCCGGATGGAAAGATTGAATCTGTTATTATTCTGGTGAGTTTTGTTTCTGTGAGTGCTATTATGTCTGGGGATGTCTCTTTGATTCTTTCGTGCCACTCCTCATACTTGTTTGTTATTCCATCTGCATTTGTATACCACACCTTCAACTTCTTTTCTAAGACTGTGGTCTGGGAAGTATATTGGGGTTGGGGAAGTGGGAGACCTGGTAAGGAACTATGGGTTGTTGCTGTGGGGGTGAAGTTTGTAATGTAGTGGGTGGGGGCATTGGATGTGGCATGGGTGTTTTGATTTAGAGTGTTTGGTTGCACTGGGGTTAACCTGGTTGGGAGGCTTCTATAGAAAGTTGTGAGGGAGGCTGTATTTGATCTTCTTCCTGGGTCTGGGATCTCCTGTCTGTCTTCTCCATCCCCTCTCTTTCCTCCTTTCGCCTTTGTACCATCTCTCTCAGTTTCTTCCTTTCTTCTTTTGTTCTGTCGCGGTCGAGATACACCCTCCTGTATGCCGTCATGTCCCTTAATCGTGCTTTCTCCTGCAGGATCCTGGTCCGAGTCGCTTCTGCCTTGAAGGTCACTCTCACTGGCCGGGTTCTTTTTTTTACAAACCCCCCTATTCTCCGAAAATTTTCCAGCTGGGTCATATCGTCTTCTCCTATTGCTTTCATGATGCTTTCAATTGTTTTTTTTTTTCCCTTGTTTTCTTGCTTCATATGTTTCCCCTTCGACTTCCTGGAGCCCATACACAAAGACTGACCTCACCCTTTCATTCTCCCACTCATATCCCTGTGTATCCTCTCATTTAATTTGGTTTCCTCCACTGCAGCTTTCCTTTCATCAGTTTCACTGGCTAATGTACTTGGGCTCAGTGGCCTGTCATTTTCCCTTCTCGGCTTTCCTTGGGCTCTGTGTGTGTGTGTGTGTATGTATGTGTGTGTGTGTATGTATGTGTGTGTATGTGTGTATGTGTGTGTGGGGGGGATGAGTGGAAGGGCTCGTCCAGCAAATTAGAAGAACTATTCTCCGCGACCACTTCAATTACCGTGTTTAGATTCACAAACCAAATTTAATTAATGGATTCAGATCCTTTCAACAGCGACAGTCTCACTGGGACAGCTTGGTAGTGGAGGACAGTCTCAAAAGTTCTTGAGAGTGTCACTGAAGAACAGCACTCGCCTCTTGGTAATGAGAGCTCCTCACGAAGGGAATTTTCTCTTGGGTGTCCGTAATTTTTCCCCTTGAGTCACACTCCACGGCTCTCAGATCACTTGTTATTGGTGTTGCTCTGAGCTTTGCCGCCTCCGTCTTCACCGGAATGTTTTGGATAACAGATGGAAAAAAAATATCGAAAGGTATGAAAAGGGTGATATCTTCTGAAACCTTGCAACAGCAAGATGGACTACAGTTCAGGATCTACATAGTTGGAGCCGGATGTCAATTGTCCAGATCCAGTTGTAGTCAAAAGTGTCCAGATAGAATTGATGGAATTACCCTGCAACACTAGACAGATGACAAGTTGTTGGTACGGTACTACACTTGAGTATCCATACTGGCTGAGAGCTATCTTCAATACAGCAGAGATGAAGGAGGTAGAGTTGCCGTCTTCAGGGACCTTCAAAAATCTAGAAAATACAATGAGTTTGTTCATCATAACACGTTTGTTCCCATAGATTCAGGGATTCTCGGCTCACTGGAAAATAGCATATCTAAATTCTAGAGGGAGTTGGGCAAAATAAGACTTATTCAGGAAACTAAGATCCCAGAACAGCTAGTTTACTGTACTCGCCTGTTTGTACTCGCTTATTTGTACGTGCCTGTTTATAGTTGCTCCTCACACCTCTCTGCTGGCCGCTTCTGGGTTCACTCTTGGCTGTGTGAAACTCACCATACCAGTTCTTAGAGCAATGTAAGAATCCTGCCTCAACCACTTCGCTGTCTAGGTCATTCCACTTCATTATAACTCTAAGGCTAAAGAAACAATTCCTGACAAGCCTACTGTTTTTCTGCGTTTTTATCTTCCGATTCAGACCTTTAGTACTTGAGACCGCCCCTTCCTCAATCTATTCCTGTCCACCCTGTCAATTTCTATCTGTATTTTGTACGATATACTTATGTCACCCGGTTGCTTTTGCCTCCTATATCGTCAGGTTTAGCTCCTGTAGTCTCTCCTCCAGGCTCATTCGTCTCAACTGCTGGAATAGTCTCGAAGCAAACGTGTACAGATTCTTTTCATGTTTTATCGAATGTAGGTTCCGTAATGATGCATAGATGGCATATGTCAGGCCTATACAGGTGGTCCTGATACATGCTGTGTATGGTTCATTGAGGTTCATGAAAGCTACTCTTAAATTTGCCAGTCTTGCATTTGCTGAAGCAGTTATCCACTTGTTATGTGCCTCAGGCGAAATTCACGAGACTGTGTTTCCAGTCTTCTTAACGTTTCCCTCATTTTAATAAATTTGTATTTACAGTGGTTGAATTCTAATACCCACATGCCCAACCAGTTCTGTAGCTTGTCCAGATCCATCTACAGTCTTTCTTGGTATGCTCCTGTTGGTATCCTCCTCATTAGATTTACGTCATTTGCGAAAAGAGACACCCTAGACTTTATATATTTTTGTGTATGTCGTTAACATATACATCAAACAGAATTGGTATTAATAATTGTGGAACCCCCATTTGTCACACTCGTCCATCCTGATACGTCACTCCAGACAACTCTTTTTTTCTCTCCTGTTATTGTGCTTTCCCTGTTATCCCTGCATAGTCCTTTAGTTTTTGTCTTAGTATCTCTTCAGGTACTGCTTCGAAGACCTTTTTACAGTCCATAAATAAACAGTTCACCCATTTCTCTTTCTGTCTGTCTGTCTGTCTGTCTGTCTGTCTCTCTCTCTCTCTCTCTCTCTCTCTCTCTCTCTCTCTCCCTCTCTCTCTCACTTTCTCTGTCTTTCTGTCTGTCTGTCTGTTTGTCACTCTCTCTTTTTCTGTCTGTCTGTATGTCTTTCTGTCTGTCTCCCGTCCGTCTAACATACGTTATTATTGAAGAACGCTTGCAAATTTGTGAGACAGAATTTGCCTTCTCTAAAAGTGTGCTGGTTTTTGTTTATGAATTCACTTCTTTTCAGGTGCTCCGGTCATCGTCTTATAATCATTTCCATAATCGAACATGCCGTGCATGTCAGTGACATCGGACTTTAGTTTAATGCTTCCTATCTGCCTTTTTTTTTTTAATATCAGGACTACGCTAGCTGTTTTACAGACATCAGGCAGTGCCTGTTTCAATTGACTTTTTGAAGATGACTACTTGTGGTTCATACAGGTCTCCTGCTCCCTCTCTCAGATTCCATGAAGAGATGTTGTCCGGACCCATTATCACCTCACCTTCCATTGTTTGTATTATGTCCAGTATTAGTTGGTGTATTCTCCCTCTTTGTCATAGCAGTGTCCATGATTGCACTGAGAATACCTCCCTAAATCTTTTACTCAGCTTCCCGCACACCATCGGGTCTATCCTAGTGAGATTTCCTCCTTCCTTCATTAAACGTAATTCCTGGTCATTTTCAGTTGTCCTCTTTCTCCTGTGGCTACGTAACAACTTTGGCTCTGATTTGGCTTTCGATGTTATTTCAGTCTCAAATTATCGCTTGATATCTCTTCTCATCCATGCACATTTTTTTCTGTCTCTTCTGTTCATTTCCTTTTTCTCCGACGTTCTTTTTTTTTTCTTCTTCGATGCTCCTGCACCTTTGGACTTGGTTCTGTGCTTCTTGTGCTTTTGGATATGAATTTCTCCTCTGCCTCCCAGGCTTTTCCAACTACACACTTCACTATTTAATTCACTGTTTTTCCATCTACAACTATTTCCAACAGTACCTCACAGGAATTGTCACATGACTGCAAAATCTCATCTTTTAAAGTTAGGATTGTCCTTTCCTTCATGTTCTGTATTACTCTCCACTTTCACTTCCACAAGGTGATCGAACCTCGGTTCCTTGTGGTCGGTGGCACATGATGGTCTCTCATATTCAAATCCTATTTAAATCTCATATTTATACCTCTTGACCATTTACCAGTACTTTTGAAAAAAATTATACTCAAAGCACTCTATAGTGTCAAGAAAAGTCACATTGCCTTTTCTTGACATTCTGATGAGCCATAATGATAGCAGTTTTAGTAATTTATTAATCCATAAACTAACATTCACTGGCTTTACTAAAAAAATCTTTTCGTTTCTACCTCAGCAGCATAAACCAAATCTGATTTCCACATTAACTTGCGGCTTTTCATACATGTTAAAGGTTATTTTGGGCATCAATCAAAATTTTAATTTAGATGACAAAAACTTTTTTGAATGGTTTTAATTATTTTTTTCATAAATTTTTAATACACATAAATAGCTGCATAAGTTATTACGTCCTCCAGGACCAAAAAAAAAAAAAATGAAATCTATAACTCATAAACAAAAGCAGCTAATAAAGATCTTAAAAGAATGTTATCTACAGGCGAGAATTATAGTTATGTTTAAGCCTAAGAAGATTATGTAACTTCTCTTTTAGTTCAAAGATGTTATACTTGTCGAAACAGAGTACTGTGTAGTCTACAAGTATATATGCCATGCCAGAAATGTAATGTAATGTATACTGATAAAAGTCAGTGCCAGATGAAGGTTTCCGCATGCCTGCTGCCCCCCTTCTCTTTCCCTCACTCCTACAAGAGTGTTCCCTGTGATCATAAGAACATAAGATAGGAGGAGCACTGCAGCAGGCCTACCGGCCCATGCGAGGCAAGTCCAACTCACACCCACTCATGTATTTATCAAACCTATTTTTAAAATTACGCAAAGTTTTAGCTTTAATGAAGCTACATGAGAATTTGTTCCACTTATCCACAACTCTATTACCAAACTAGTGCTTTCCTATATTTTTTCTCAGTCTAAATTTTTCCAACTTAAAACTATTGCCACGAGTCCTGTCTTGGTTAGATATTCTTATCACATTATGTACATCCTCCTTATTTATTCCCGTTTCCATTTATACACCTCAATCATATCATCTCTAATTCTACGCCTTTGTAGAGAGTGCAGATTCATGGCCCTCAGTCTATCCTCAAGTGCATTTATATCCATTCTGGATATAATTAAATCTATAGCTGACCTGCACTTATCTAGCAGCTCCTGTCTCCTACCCTTCCCAGTATGATTTCCACCAGCACTGAGACAGATAATGGGCTTGCTCCCATCACCTGACATGATATTATCCAGCCTGTTGACTATGTTATCAACACCTGCACCTGGGAAACACACCCTCTGTCTCAACTTCCTATTACAGAAAGCACGGTACGTACATCTTACCTGTGAGTCACCCTCAACGATAATGTTCTTACCTTGATTAGGAGGGGAGTTAGTGGTACCTATAACCTCACTAACCACTGAAGTACACTCGTCCTGGAGAAAGAGAATCGATTTCCTACCTTCAGGTCTTCTCTATTAACCTTCCACATCTTGATGCTTTTACCTGTAGTGGGAACCACTTCCCATTTGAAGCTAATGCCACTCTCCACATCAATCCTGGTAACCTTTTTTTCCCTCACCAACTCCAGCCATCTCACGATCCCAAATCCATCTAGGCGAATTTTCGGCTTCCCATTTCCCTCTTGGAAAAGTAGAACCTCCGTCCAAAACACTTTAACCTGAGATATATATACAGGAGCAACCCATGGTATTCTTTAACCTTCCACAAAAGACCTGGAGCTATCATTCAACACCCCCCCCCCCCGTGATTGTTTTGCATCTTGTACTCCTTGTTTGCGATATATATATCTGGCAATTGCCTTGGGAATTTATCATACATTTAGAAAATGGGTCCAATTAGAACTAAAGGGTGACATCTGTAGCTTATCCAGAGGAAGACAGACAAGATTGTTGGGCAGACGCAGGTTTAACCATCAAGAAACAAGCAGGAAAACATGTCCTAATTCTTCGGTGTAGAACTACAACACTTAACTACCGAAACATTCCTATATGAGTCCTATTTTAGGCTATACACGATAACTTCAATTATAAACGAATCTAATTTGAATAAACCGCCACTATTATTATTTAATGAACGTTTATCATGTTTCGTAATTGCCGATCCAACAAAATTTCGTTTAAGCCAAGTGGAACTTTAACGAACCATACACTATAGTTTCATGATTTACTACATTTATATTCTAACAAAAACCTTGAATAAACGAAGAGCGAAAGCTAATTTTTTTTAGCACACAGGATTAGCTGCCCTAGATACCTAAAAGTAGAATGATAGTAGATTCACTAAATTTTCAAGAAAGTGCATTTTCCTTCATATTTTCTCAGGGAGTGTAAGAAGAGAATTTTATACATAATCAGCATACCGGGTACCAAACTTTCTCTCCATACCCGAAACTTCCCTACAAGTGTAGCTGAAAGACTAGCATTAAAGAAGCTATAGCCAGCTATAGCAGGCGTTTACACTATTCCATGTGTATGTTGCCAAACAATATTCTGTGTCGAAACTTCAAGGAATTTACCAACTATAACCCCTCCCTCCCATCACCTGAAAGCTACTGCTTCTAACGCGAAACAGTAGGTCTATTGCATTGCTTATACTTGTAATTCTAGTGGCTCCCATGTAATGTGTATGTATGTGAATTATATGATATATGTGTAATGTGTATGTAGTGTTTTCGTTGTTCCGTACTGCATATTATGAAATAAAATATATACATCGACTGAACTGCATGTAATAACTTGATAAAGCTCCTAGAGAGCTAAACACTGCCATTATATATGCTCATTAGTTGGGATAAACATGTATGCAAGAGGTATAACTACTACAAACGCACGTGTGATTTATCGCAGTTCTACAATCACCTCATGAAAAAGAACAACGCCAGAATGTTATAACCATGTTAGCTTATAACATTCTACGCAGGAGGAAGTGTTGAGAGACATCCCTGACACCAGTCTTCAAAATAGTAACCCATGGTTCCAACATTTCTTAACAAGACCGTCACCTAAAGCATGTTATTTATGCATGTTATTTACCTTATACAACTCTACTGTTAAGTATCTTTGTTTTTTTATGCACAGGCCTCGTGTAAGCACATGAAAGCGCACATGGTTGGAATAGTAGTGAATGTATGAGCAAACATTGGTGGCCTTCCTATATACTGTAAACTTAAACTTTATATCAACCCGGTGTATCAACACATCTAAGAATGGAAGTTTACAGCCCACCTATTTCTCCACGGTGAATTTAATAGACGGGACTAAAGCGTTAAGTCTTGGTAAAAATGTATCAAACGCCATATCATTTGGCCAAAGACACAAGATGTCATCCACTTATCTGCACCATTAAGCTCTGCCTGGCACGATATCTTTCAACAGCCTAGCCTCGAAAAATTCTTTATACAGATTGCTCAATTAGGGGGCACGACATATATATACATATTTGTCATGCTGAATAGGAACAACTAGTCAATTAGCAAGAACTTATTTAAAATTGAGTCCTTTCTAAAATTTTCTCTTATATGTTTAAAGATATATGTATATATATATATATATATATATATATATATATATATATATATATATATATATATATATATATATATATATATATCATTATTACACAAGGAACACTTCTCACTGATAGTGCAGAGAAACTCTACTGTTGCCAGTTCGTTGGTTTTGGATCTACTGGACTTAATATTTATAGTGTGGCCTATTGCACCTAATGGGAGCTTATTAAGCCTATTTGTTCTAATACATCTGCCCAAGCGTTCACATATACAAACCCCATAGTTTTATCGATGCTACCAGAACTACAGCTCTGGACTACAGAGGACTGTAATTCAAAAGGTATAAAATCTTTGAATTTAAAAGATGTTGAATAGTGTATTTAAGTTAAAAATAACTCTAAATCTCATCTGGGGCTAAAATTCTTGTTACAGCTTTGTTAGCTTAGTTTTTCAAGAAAGCTCTTTTTGTTTATGAAAGTTATTGGGGTAAAACGAAATTATTTGTTCTTCATATGTAACTCTGGAGGATGCAAAAAACTTACTCCCAAAGCTCCTGCCAATAGAAACGTAGCCTAAGAATACAGGATCAGAATTTCGCACATTTCGTTTTGTCAAACCGAAATTAATACCATTACCTGCTCATCTACTACGGTTACTACTACTATTATTACTACTATTATTACTACCACTACTACTAAGCTAAATAAATGGACAGAAGAGCATCAGATGAGATATTCATTACGGATACTTTTCGGTTTATTACCTAACAATTTGTCCTTTATTAACCAATATTTGTACCTCTAACATACTGTTAATAGTACTACTGCCACTACTACTGCCACTACTACTGCCACTACTACTGCCACTACTTCCACTACTGCTGTCACTACTACCACTCCTACTACTACTACTACTAATACTACCACTACTACTTCTACTGCCACTAACACTAGTACTACTTCCACCATCACTATAAGGACTACTACAACTGTTACTACTTGTAATACTACTACTACTACTACTACTACTATTACTACTACTACTACTGCTGCTGCTGCTGCTGCTGCTAATAATACTACTACTACCTTCAAGAATGCTACGCCATCTGGACTCTCTTTATATACCTTGTGTTCTTGCACTGTATTGTTTTTTATTGGTTTGACAAATCTTTTATTAAGAGATGTGATGTTTTATTAGTTGCACGTGAATCCATTTACCTAAACACAATTTGTGAAGTTTTTGAATGAAGCGGGATCATATTTCACCGAAATCGTCGTGCTCTGCAAATGTTTACCTGGAGTTTACCTGGAGAGAGTTCCGGGGGTCAACGCCCCCGCGGCCCGGTCTGTGACCAGGCCTCCTGGTGGATCAGAGCCTGATCAACCAGGCTGTTACTGCTGGTTGCACGCAAACCAACGTACGAGCCACAGCCCGGCTGGTCAGGAACCGACTTTAGGTGCTTGTCCAGAGCCAGCTTGAAGACTGCCAGGGGTCTGTTGGTAATCCCCCTTATGTATGCTGGGAGGCAGTTGAACAGTCTCGGGCCCCTGACACTTATTGTATGGTCTCTTAACGTGCTAGTGACACCCCTGCTTTTCATTGGGGGGATGTTGCATCGTCTGCCAAGTCTTTTTTTGCTTTCGTAGTGAGTGATTTTCGTGTGCAAGTTCGGTACTAGTCCCTCTAGGATTTTCCAGGTGTATATAATCATGTATCTCTCCCGCCTGCGTTCCAGGGAATACAGGTTCAGGAGCCTCAAGCGCTCCCAGTAATTTAGGTGTTTTATCTCCGTTATGCGCGCCGTGAAGGTTCCCTGTACATTTTCTAGGTCAGCAATTTCACCTGCCTTGAAAGGTGCTGTTAGTGTGCAGCAATATTCCAGCCTAGATAAAACAAGTGACCTGAAGAGTGTCATCATAGGCTTGACATCCCTAGTTTTGAAGGTTCTCATTATCCATCCTGTCATTTTTCCAGCAGATGCGATTGATACAATGTTATGGTCCTTGAAGGTGAGATCCTCCGACATGATCACTCCCAGGTCTTTGACTTTGGTTTTTCGCTCTATTTTGTGGCCAGAATTTGTTTTGTACTCTGATGAAGATTTAATTTCCTCGTGTTTACCATATCTGAGTAATTGAAATTTCTCATCGTTGAACTTCATATTGTTTTCTGCAGCCCACTGAAAGATTTGATTGATGTCCGCCTGGAGCCTTGCAGTGTCTGCAATGGAAGACACTGTCATGCAGATTCGGGTGTCATCTGCAAAGGAAGACACGGTGCTGTGGCTGACATCCTTGTCTATGTCATATATGAGGATGAGGAACAAGATGGGAGCGAGTACTGTGCCTTGTGGAACAGAGCTTTTCACCGTAGCTGCCTGGGACTTTACTCTGTTGACGACTACTCTGTGTTCTGTTAGTGAGGAAATTATAGATCCATCGACCGACTTTTCCTATTATTCCTTTAGCAAGCATTTTGTGCGCTATTACGCCATGGTCACACTTGTCGTGAAGTCGTGGAAAATTCTTGTAACGATTTGTTTACTCCAGTCTCAGTTTTTATTTTTAAGGAAGAAACTTTTCAGTATATACCTTTCATTGTATGCAAAACCAATTTCACCTTGGCAGTAATGATTCTCGACGGCATTAAGAGCTCGTAATTCTGCACTTCGTGCACAGCTGAGGTTTTGTAACGAAGTTCATTTCCCATCAAAGCTAATCCAATCATCATCTGGCAGATGAATCTGTCTTGATCGTCTGCTGTCGGATATTGAAAGAAAATGAGTTCACGCTTGTTAATTCCCGCATCGTTAACCTGTTATGGATGTTCGGGCCATCGTGTCTCTATGAGTTCTTTTTATCTGCATCTGTGACTTTCATGAAGTCGAAATATCAGTCACAGATGTTGAATGTAAATCTGGAGGAGTTGGAGCTGAGAAAGATTTGTTCCTATTCTTCTTAAGGAGATTAAAGGCAATAATTGCCAAGTGTCACACTGAATAATGAAATTTGAAATAGTAAATCAAGTCTCATTATTATGTTAGATTTAATTCGTCTGAACATTATACTATATTAATGATGATATTTTTATATAAGTAACTTTAAGTACCGTATTTTGATATGCTTTGTTCTAAATACATAAATTGATGTAGTTTCCTGTCTGTACAGTAGTATACGTCTCGACTGATGTCGGTTTACAACCTTAACAGTACCTTCTAAAGATTTTATATCGTATAAATACTGCATATATTTTGCATTATGAGGCGAATATGATAACCTGATCACCCGACGTTTCACAAGCAGCAATAGCCTATAAGACACGCCGGACCTAGCAGCGACATCCCTTGTTTCCCAGCTGAAATTATCCCAGTGATCAATTAATTGTGTTACTTTTTGATGCAGTACCTGTCCAGGCAGCAGCTACTACCAATTGTGCTAAAGTTTAGCCATTCATTCCTCTTCTTGGCAAAATATTATTAATGACTAGGGTGTCTCCCTTTCCGCTAAATAAATCTATAGCTGCCCTATACTTGACAAAACTCCTTATTCCTACTTGCCCAACATCCTTACCAACAGCACCTTCATTCCCAGGGAAGTACCTTCTCTCTCCCATTTCTATTGCTGGTACAGAATATTCTATCCATATGTACCATATGTATAACCTACAAGTCACTAAAAGCATGTCCTAACCTTATGGGGTTGTATTTTAATCAATAACAGCACTATACTCAGAATCCACACACGTCCTTCGTCACCCTTCAGTATAAATATCCCAGTACCACTTTTGTTTCTAAAAGACTTGTTGATGTTTAAGCATCATTTGTAACTTAATTGTCCGACAAAGCGGAACGATGGACGTTTTATACAAAAAAGTTTTTTTGATTTCGTCAAAGCAAACAACTTTTCTGCAAGACAACTTCTGAAGAATTGTCTTGCAGAAAAAAAGTCATTCTGAAATGTACACTCAGCCATCTCTCCAGCTGCAAACACCTTTACCCGTCCACAGTACACCTCTGTCACAAGGACTGCATAGAGAAAATTTAATTTCCACTTTCACATGAAGCACCTTACCTTGTAGCTGCTATATATATTTCTTCTGCTTCATTTCGTGGTAGTACGTAGAAAAAATCCCTAGTGGGCGAAACGTTTCCTTAATCAGTGTCCTAATACCCGCCTTTGTATTTTATATTCCCCCCTTCTATCCCTAGCACCATTATTTTCTATCTATCAATTTATACTTTCCATTCCACTCCCTCTAATCCTTGAACAATCTCTGAATGTCTCGTTCTTTCCCTAAGAAGATGCAGTTATTTCTGTTCATCTTTAAATTTCGCTAAAAGCATTCAGACCGTTGTAAGCGAACCTGAGATCTGAATACATCAGTGTACAACTAATGTTCAAATTTTGTTGAAGAGGGACTCAACAGTAACTGATAAAGACATATTGGGAGCAAATAAAAGCCTTATTTAAGACAATGTTTTGCCTGGGCAGCAGGCTTTTTTGAGTCATCAGACTTGAAAACGCTTGCTTCGCAGGCGAAATTAGTAGGTATCCCGTAGCTCGATCGCTAGCACTCTCAGCTCTCACACTGAGGTTTGGAGATCGAATCCCTGGTATGGCTGGAAATGTTAGGACATGTTTCCTTAAGACAACTGTTGTCCATGTTCACACAACCAGTATAAAAAGGGTACCTGGGTGTTAGTCGACCGGTGTGTGTCGCATCCTGAGACAAAACTGACCTAATTTGCCCGAAATGCTCTGCATAACAAGCGACATTTTGTACAGTAGCATGTCATTGACGTCAGCTAGGCATATATACCTTGTACATGTACATGTAGAAATAAAGATATTATTATTATTATTATTATTATTATTATTATTATTATTATTATTATTATTATTATAAAGTTTAAGTTGCTGTCTGTGTCTCTTTATAATTAACAACTGGTCAGTTTTCCCTTACTATCAACTAGTACTAGGCCTCAAATGTTTGTAAGGTGTAACACCAATAGGATTATGGACAAAGACAAGAATGCAGCTCAAATTTTTATTTGGACGATGTTTCACGCTAATGAAATGACTTGAAAAGGTTCTGCTCTAAGCGAAACGTTGTTCAAATGAAAATTTGTCCTAAATATTGGTGTCAATCCACGTGGGCCTCAGCTGTTGGTCAAAATATATAGTAATCTCTTTAACTGCCGTTTTATTTTCTCCTTCTGTGTTTGTGTCGTATATATAAATATGAACAAAGTATCAAATGGGTTCATTCATGTATCTGCTTGTTAGCATTCCTGCACCTGACCCCCCCCCCTCCCTCCCGAGGCCGCAAGAAAAACATTACACATAAAACTAAGAGTTGTGTTTCTCCACCACTCATGACTGACCTTCACCGTTGCTACTAATTACTTTGTATAAACCACCCTGCATCTCTCCCAAGACTGACTAATAATATTGTAATTTTAAAGCTAATAAAATCACTATAGTGCGATATCTCAGAGTTCATCAAAATAAATTAAAAAAAAATATCGAAAAACCTGTCTGTCACACTTGTTACCTTCTGAAAATTTTATAATATATGAGTTTACACTCAGTAACTTAGGCAATTTTTCACCTTATTAAAATCTGCAGGGGACTTTCATACCTCCCAGGTTTTAATATATATATAATATTTTTTTTTTTAACCTGGCCTTCTCAGTGTTAAATGGGATATAATTTAGTATTCTTTAATATTCACATTAATTATAGAATATTCTATAGTTTCGTGACCGTTTTCTGCCCTTGTCCCGTTGTCATTTAAATTAAAATAGTTTATCCTAGAGATCATCCTCATGAGATTTAATCTAACCATCTTCAAGTTGTTTGAGAAAGAGTTAGTAAGTCGATACATATTAAATAAAAAAAATACATAGAACAAGCCATTATAATAAAGACGGACCAAGGATTTAGTAATAAAAACAGAGCAAGTATTTATTTTTATGCTTCTTGATCCCCTTCTCATGTCCTCAATCAAAACAAAAAGTATTGGTAGAATCGTAGACTTGTACATTTGGAAACACTGACTCAGTAACAATCCTTGTATTAAAAACTCAAATATCATTAAAGTTTCCTTGAGGGACATGTAATGTTCCTTGCGCTGGAATATCGGGACCAGTGTATAAAACAGCATCATGTTAAATTTTCTAGTGCTGCTAAACATAATATAAATTAATTTTTCTTTATTGACCCTCGTGTCTTTTTTTGACCCACATATCTTGTTATATCTTTTTTCTTAGCCACACGTGTCTTTTTCTTGACCTCTCCGTCTTCTTCTTGTTCCACATGTCTTTTTTTTTCTGAACTTAAAGTTTACTAGCGGTGAAACACGCATGTCCAGCCTCCCAAGTACCCACATCTTGCCTCTTTATTTTACTTACATTTCTCAGTAAGTACTGTTTATTTATTTTTACCATATCTTTATTACTTGAAATATTTGTGATGTTTATTTACGATCCCTATGTTTTCCATTTTGTAAACATTCTGTCTACTTCTTTTTCTATCTTCTAACAATTCTCATGCTGATATTTTCATAATATTTAAACACGTTCAACTATATTTTATGGATATTTGGTATAGGTTCTTAACTAAATAGTGACATCACCTACATCCGAAAATATTTCTCATGACTTTTTTATTTAGTTTTTGCTATGCAATTTACGAAATTAATGAATATATAGGAAAAAAGTGTTCAAATTTAACCAAAACTCTAATTTAATCAGTTCATACAGGACGGAAACGATAGGCATGTTTCCTTACACCTGCTGCCCCTATTCACCTAGCAGTAAGTAGGTGCCAGGATATTACTCGACTGCTGTGGGTCGCATCTCGGAGGATTTAGGTACGCCTTATATAGGGCTGGGCTTTGAAATGAGCCGAGGGAGGAAAACAGCTCTTAGTCTGAGAAGGGAAAGAAAAAAGAAATAACTGAAGAAATAGCAGACATCACTAAGGAACATTCCCCCAGAAATTATAAGTCACTGTAAATATTCAACCTAAACTAATCTGTTTTATTAGGTGTATGATAATGATTGAGCCAAAAGAAAAGGAAGATATTCCTGTCACATCGCGTTGGTAGCCCATCTTCGGGCAAGACGTAGGAAGGGACCTTGCTCATCGCTAATAACGAGACGTGCTGGAGACACTAGATATTACCTTCAACAGCCAGCTCATCAGGCGGAATATGACAGTAAAGGACGAACTGTTAGCACTTAAGATGGAAGGAGGGACGTAACGAGGAATGACAAGAAGGTATGTGAGATACTAAACAAGCGTTGCAAAGAGGCATTCACCGAGGAAACGGGAACAAAGTCGAAGAGCCAGAGAGAAAGGACAGACTAAAGGAGTCTGAATAATATCAACACAACGGGGATGACGTGAAGGAAGCTGCTAAGCAAACTGGGCACTTCAAAACACTAGTTAAAATCTAGAAATTATCGTTGATGACACGGTACCCTCCTTAAAACCCGGAAAAAATCTAGTGTTATCTAATTAAAATCAACAGGAATATATAGATCAAATGTATATAATACCGACAAGTTCGTGTATAAGACACCTGTGCAAAACATGAATATCTGTACTGGAGAGACGTTTCGCCCACCAGGGTCTTTAACACAGAGGAAAGAGAAAGGAAAAATTCGGAGCAATAGTGCAATGAAGTAGTAGTAGTAGTAGTAGTAGTAGTAGTAGTAGTAGTAGTAGTAGTAGTAGTAGTAGTAGTAGTAGCAGTAGTAGTAGTAGTAGTAGTAGTAGTAGTAGTAGTAGTAGTCATAAAAGTAGTGGTCAAATTAGATACGCGTAGCTAGCTAATGATGATGTAATTTATTCTGACGGCAGCGAAAATGTGGTTTGTCGTGCGATGTAGTAGTAGTAGTAGTAGAAGTAGTAATAAAAGAAGTAATACTAGTTGTCGCTTGAGCGTGGTGGGGCTGCTTTGCGGAGATATAATATATTTTATGGCCTTGTCTTGATATATCACCGGAGAGCACATAAACGGAGTACCAACAGTGACGTAGGCCGTCAGTTGAACTAACAGAGCAGTCACAAAGCAGCTCCAGTATGGAATCTTTACTGGAACAAACAAATATGTAGACATGGGTTTGAGTCCTTGGTTAGTGCAGTGTTGATATTGATCAATACTACTCGTTCGTGGTTACAATAATATATATATGCTGCTCTTGGACTAGAACACCAAACAGGGATGAGAATGAAAATTAGCCTGGAAGCTCCCACGACACCGAAGGTCCTCGGATGGCGGTTAAACAGTTAGCTAAGCTGGCTGCGCCATGTTTGTAGGATTGGATGGTCCTGTGGGTTCAAGCGTCATGTGGTTCTGGCTCACCTCATGGTGAGCCAGAATAACATGGGTTCGAGTCCTTCGCTAGTGCAGTGTTGTTATAGATCAATACCACTTAAATAGTAGCACTTCTTGCCGAAAAAGTCAAGCGAAAATTTATGTATGTAATAATTTTGCAAAAATCGTTCTTATTATTATTATTATTATTATTAAAGATTCGCCGGTATTCTCCCGGCCCGGGCCTTTTCCAAGTGGTGGCCCGGCCTTGGCTCCCTGTCTACGGAGTGAATGAGACCTAAGTCTCCCATGGGAGGAGGCACAAGCACCCACTCATCTTTAGGACCAACTGTCCCCAGGCCTACCCACATTCCCCGCCCTCACGGGGCTCGTAGGGAGAAGCTAGGCCTCTCTGGTCTGCCATCCACGCCCCAAGGGGGCGAATGGGAATGGCAGGCTTGTGAGCTGCATGCTCTGGCTCAGGCACCTACCCTGCCCTAGAAGAGCTGGGCATGGTTTACCTGGAGTTTACCTGGAGAGAGTTCCGGGGGTCAACGCCCCCGCGGCCCGGTCTGTGACCAGGCCTCCTTGGTGTTGATGGTGTTGATATATAAAAAAAATCATTCTGAACCTAACGAAAAAATATATTTCTTTGCATTTGTTTATTATTAGGTTACTATAAACTTATCTAAAATATATTTAGTTAGATTAGGCTATATTAAATTGCTCTTCTTATTACAAGGTTAGGTAAGTTTTCTAAGGTGCTTTTGGTACAAAATTATTAATTTTTAGTTTAACATATGAAAATATATCTTTAAACGTATAAGGGAAAATTTTAAAATGGGCTTAATTTTCAATGAGTTTTTGGTGGGAGGCCGGTGTTTCATATATATATATATATATATATATATATATATATATATATATATATATATATATATATATATATATATATATATATATGCAAGGAATTCGCAAGAGCAGGCGAAATATACACAAACACTGATCTCTGGCTGAAGGAGACTCGAACCTACGAACCTTGGAAGAAGGTACGCAGTGCTATACCATTCTCACCACACTGGACCAATACCTTGGCGTCCACCTTGAGCTAGACTTTGATCCAAGACAGCCAGCTTTCAGGGAGAAGGCTTACAGCTTTTCATCTCATCCCCTGCATGCATCAGCCTTACTAGAGACATTAATTATGCAAGGAATTCGCAAGAGCAGGCGAAATATACACAAACACTGATCTCTGGCTGAAGGAGACTCGAACCTACGAACCTTGGAACAAGGCACGCAGCGCTTTCTCTCTCTCTCTCTCTCTCTCTCTCTCTCTCTCTCTATATATATATATATATGTATATATATATATATATATATATATATATATATATATATATATATATATATAAATAAAATACCGGCTACCTCCCACTTTGGTATGGTGACCAGAAAAAGAAGAAATACTTCCCTTCCAGAAGCCTGCCGACATAACAGTTCAGATGGCTCTCAGAACTACAATATCTCCACTCATCCTTCAGAGTGCAGCACTTTATTTTTCCACCTCCAAGATTGATGTCCGGCTTTCTGGCTTTCCTGTATCCCTTCATAAATGTTCCCCTTCTACTCGCAGTCCACCAGCACGTCAAGTCATGAGAACCGCTTGCCTACACTCCTTCCAATATAACGCCCCTAGGACTCAACACTTTTACCCACTTCGTCCAACATTTCCTAGGACGACCTCTATCTTTCCTTCCTCCCATCCCAGATTTATACATCGTTCTCTTCATCCAATTTTGTTGTATCCAATACACACGAACAATACCTCTTCAGCCCTCTGAACTATAAATTTCGTAACCCCACACTGGCTACTAATCTCCAGGCTCTAATTTAGCTCTCAAACAGGATATCTCTACTGCCTCCAGCCTCCTCAAAACAGAAACATTTAAAACACATTCCTCATACCCATACAACAGTGTTCACATCACTATACCCCGATATATATATATATGTATATATATAAATATATATATATATATATATAAGTGTATATATATATATATATGTATATTTGTATTATATATATATATATATATATATATATATATATATATATAAATATATATATATATATATATAGTGTATATATATTTATATATATATATATATGTCTATATATAAATATATGTATATATATATATATATATATATATATATATATATATATATATAGGTAGTAGGTTGGTAGACAGCAACCGCCCAGGGAGGTACTACCGTCCTGCCAAGTGAGTGTAAAACGGAAGCCTGTAATTGTTTTACATGATGGTAGGATTGCTGGTGTCCATTTTTTGTCTCATAAACATGCAAGATTTCAGGTATGTCTTGCTACTTCTACTTACACTTAGGTCACACTACACATACATGTACAAGCATATACATACACACCCCTCTGGGTTTTCTAATATTTTCTTACTAGTTCTTGTTCTTGTTGCTTATTTTCTCTTACCTCCATGGGGAAGGTGAACAGAATTCTTCCTCCGTAAGCCATGCGTGTTGTAGGAGGCAACTAAAATGCCGGGAGCAAGGGGCTAGTAACCTCTTCTCCTGTATATATTACTAAATGTAAAAGGAGAAACTTTCGTTTTTCCTTTTGGGCCACCCCGCCTCGGTGGGATACGGCCGGTGTGTTGAAAGAAAGATATATATATATATATATATATATATATATATATATATATATATATATATATATATATATATCTCTATGTGTGTGTGTATATATATATATATATATATATATATATATATATATATATATATTTTTTTTCCTTTTCCTTTCAACAAGTCGGTCGTCTCCCACCGAGGCAGGGTGACCCAAAAAAGAAAGAAAATCCCCAAAAAGAAAACACTCCCATCATCATTCAACATTTCCACCACACTCACACACTATCACTGCTTTTGCAGAGGTGCTCAGAATACAACAGTTTAGAAGCATGTACGTATAAAGATACACAACATATCCCTCCAAACTGCCAATATCCCAAACCCCTCCTTCAAAGTGCAGGCATTGTACTTCCCATTTCCAGGACTCAAGTCCGACTATATAAAAATAACCGGTTTCCCTGAATCCCTTCACTAAATATTACCCTGCTCACACTCCAACAGATCGTCAGATCCCAAGTATCATTCGTCTCCATTCACTCCTATCTAACACGCTCATGCACGCTTGCTGGAAGTCCAAGCCCCTCGCCCACAAAACCTCCTTTACCCCCTCTTTCCAACCCTTTCGAAGACGACCCCTACCCCTCTTTCCTTCCCCTATAGATTTATATGCTTTCCATGTCATTGTACTTTGATCCGTTCTCTCTAAATGACCAAACCACCTTAACAACCCCTCTTCTGCCCTCTGACTAATGCTTTTATTAACTCCACACCTTCTCCTAATTTCCACACTCCGAATTTTCTGCATAATATTTACACCACACATTGCCCTTAGACAGGACATCTCCACTGCCTCCAACCGTCTCCTCGCTGCTGCATTTACCACCCAAGCTTCACATCCATATAAGAGTGTTGGTACTACTATACTTTCATACATTCCCTTCTTTGCCTCCATAGATAACGTTTTTTGACTCCACATATACCTCAACGCACCACTCACCTTTTTTCCCTCATCAATTCTATGATTAACCTCATACTTCATAAATCCATCCGCCGACAAGTCAACTCCCAAGTATCTGAAAACATTCACTTCTTCCATACTCCTCCTCCCCAATTTGATATCCAATTTTTCTTTATCTAAATCATTTGATACCCTCATCACCTTACTCTTTTCTATGTTCACTTTCAACTTTCTACCTTTACACACATTCTCAAACTCATCCACTAATCTTTGCAATTTTTCTTTAGAATCTCCCATAAGCACAGTATCATCAGCAAAAAGCAACTGTGTCAATTCCCATTTTGTATTTATTTCCCCATAATTTAATCCCACCTCTCTCTCCCGAACACCCTAGCATTTACTTCTTTTGCAACCCCATCTATAAATATATTAAACAACCATGGTGACATTACACATCCCTGTCTAAGACCTACTTTTACCGGGAAGTAGTCTCCCTCTCTTCTACACACACTAGCCTGAGCCTCACTATCCTCATAAAAACTCTTTACAGCATTTAGTAACTTACCACTTACTCCAAATGCTTGCAACATCTGCCACATTGTTCCCCTATCCACTCTATCATATGCCTTTTCTAAATCCATAAATGCAATAAAAACTTCCCTACCTTTATCTAAATATTTTTCACATATATGCTTCAATGTAAACACTTGATCTACACATCCCCTACCCACTCTAAATCCTCCTTGCTCATCCGCAATTCTACATTCTGTCTTACCTCTAATTTTTTCAATAATAACCCTACCGTACACTTTTCCTGGCATCTTCAGTAAACTTATTCCTCTATCATTTTTACAGTCTCTTTTGTCCCCCTTCCCTTTATATGAAGGGACTATACATGCTCTCTGCCAATCCCTAGGTACCTTCCCCTCTTTCATACATTTAATAAACAAAAATACCAACCACTCCAACACTATGCCCCCCCCCCGATTTTAACATTTCTGTCATGATCCCGTTAGTTCCAGCTGCTTTACCCCTTTTCATTCTATGTAATGCCTCACGCACCTCCCCCACACTCACATCCTGCTCTTCTTTTCTCCTGAAAGATTGTATACCTCCCTGGCCAGTGCATGAAATTACCGCCTCCCTTTCTTCGTCGACATTTAAAAGTTCCTCAAAATATTCTCGCCATCTACCTAATACCTCCCTCTCCCCATCTACTAACTCCCCTACTCTGTTTTTAACTGACAAATCCATTCGTTCTCTAGGCTTTCTTAACTTGTTTAACTCACTCCAAAATTTTTTCTTATTTTCATTAAAATTTCTTGACAGTGCCTCTCCCACTCTTTCATCCGCTCTCCTTTTGCACTCTCTCACCACTCTCTTCACTTTTCTTTTACTCTCCATATACTCAACTCTTCTTATAACATTTCTGCTTTGTAAATACCTCTCATAAGCTAACTTTTTCTCTTTTATCACACCCTTTACTTCATCATTCCACCAGTCACTCCTCTTTCCTCCTGCACCCACCCTCCTATAACCAAAAACTTCTGCCCCACATTCTAATACTGCATTTTTAAAACTATTCCAACTCTCTTCAACCCCCATACTACTCATACTTGCAGCAGCCCACCTTTCTGCCAATAGTTGCTTATATTTCACCCGAACTTCCTCCTCCCTTAGTTCATACACTTTCACCTCCCTCTTACTTATTGTTGCCATTTTCCTCTTATCCCATCTACCTCTTACTATAACTGTAGCTACAACTAGATAATGATCCGATATATCAGTTGCCCCTCTATAAACGTGTACATCCTGGAGCCTACCCATCAACCTTTTATCCACCAATACATAATCTAACAAACTACTTTCATTATGTGCTTTATCATACCTTGTATATTTATTTATCCTCTTTTTCATAAAATATGTATTACTTATTACCAAACTTCTTTCTACACATAGCTCAATTAAAGGTACTCCAAATTTACCTAATACTCCCTCCACAACATTTTTACCCACTTTAGCATTAAAATCCCCAACCACACACACACACACACACATATATATATATATATATATATATATATATATATATATATATATATATATATATATATATATATATATATATATACATATATATGTCGTGCCGAATAGGCAGAACTTGCGATCATGGCTTAAACAGCAGCTCTCATCTTGCCATATAGGACAAGCGAAAATTTGTGTATGCAATAATTTCGCCAAAATCATTCTGAACCTAACGAAGAAAATATGTTTCACTGTGTTTGTTAAGTATTAAATTATTGTAAACAAATCTAAAATATATATAGTTGGGTTAGGCTAAAATAAATTGTTCCTGTTATAATAAGGTTAGGTAAGTTTTCTAAGACTCTTTTGGTGCAAAATTAAAAATTTTTACATTAACATTAATGAAAAAAATATATCTTTAAACGTATAAGAGAAAATTTTAGAAAGGGCTTAATTTTAAATGAGTTCTTGCTAATTGACCAGTTTTACATATTCGGCACGACATATATACATATATATATATATATATATATATATATGTCGTGCCGAATAGGCAGAACTTGCGATCTTGGCTTAAATAGCTACTCTCATCTTACCATATAGGACAAGCGACAATTTGTGTATGCAATAATTTCGCCAAAATCATTCGGAACCTAATGAAAACAATATATTTCACTGTGCTTGTTTAGTATTAAATTATTGTAAACAAATCTAAGATATATTTAGTTGAATTAAGCTAAAATAAATTACTCTTGTTATAATAAGGTTAGGTAAGTTTTCTAAGATTCTTTTGGTGCAAAACTAAAAAAAATTACATTAACATTAATGAAAAAAGTATATCTTTAAACGTATAAGAGAAAATTTCAGAAAGGACATAATCTTAAATGAGTTCTTGCTAATTGACGAGTTTTACATATTCGGCACGACATATATATATATATATATATATATATATATATATACATAGATATATATATATATATATATATATATATATATATATATATATATATATATACATATATATAGGCCTAGCCGCCCCCATCCTCTCCGAAGATTGTTGTATTTGCGGCAGGGCGACGGCTGATCAATTCGGACTTCATGCTCTCGTGTGTCACACAGCAGATGGGAAGTATGCCAGACATGAGGAGGTCAATGACATCTTAAAGAGAAGCCTCGCCACTGCCCGTTGCCCAGCTCAACAGGAACCTCAAGTGCAAAGGTCTGACGGAAGTCAAAAGTGTCCTGATGGAGCCACTATGCTACCCTGGAAGGATGGAAAACAGATTGCCTGGGGCTACACCTGTGCCGCCACATTAGCAGACACCTACTTGCCATACTCCGTAGTGGAAGGGGGTGGAGCTGCCAGCCACAGGGAGGCCCAGAATTCCGCAGATATGAAGACCTTCCCCCTTGCTATAACTTCATCCCAATAGTGTCGGAGACCCTTGGAGCATGGGGCAGGTGTGCTCTAAAGTTCCTCAAAGAGTTGGGTGAAAAGCTCATCATAGAAACCAAGGGCCACAGAGCGACCAGCTTCCTCTTTCAGAGACTCAGTGTCGCGATCCAGAGAGGAAATGTCTGCAGCATTTTGGGCACGCGACCCACCGCCGGGGAGCTGGGCGAAGTATTCAGGATGTAGCTCTGAGTTGTTATCTAGGTTGTTTTCCTTTCTATTGTATTTTTGTGAATGTTTTGTCAATGTATTTTGTCTTTATATAAAATATATGTTAAATTTAGGGGGTGGTAGGAGAAAATTCTTAAACATCTTCAGGGAGAACCTTGAGTTTCCATGAAGCAAAATTTAGAATATAGAATACTTATTTATAAAGGTAAAAATGAGGCAAAATGAGGAGGCTTCATTGGAATGCGTGAATAGCCTTTTAGCACAGTGTCTGCAATGGTCCATGATAATGGCACACACTAAAACGGATAACCATAGCGAAGGGAGAGAGAGAGAGAGAGAGAGAGAGAGAGAGAGAGAGAGAGAGAGAGAGAGAGAGAGAGAGAGAGAGAGAGAGAGAGAGAGAGAGAGAGAGAGAGAGAGACAGACAGAGACAGAGACAGACAGAGATTGTCGATGGTACATTCTACCAACGACACAATTCCACCTCTAAAGCGAGAACATATAACTGCCGTGACCATCAGTGATGGGAGGGTTAACCTGCTTACAGACTATTTGACTGCCAATATACAATTCTAATTCCAGGTAGACAACATGATTGCCAGCTGCAAGAATTATGTCGAATATGTTGATGGAAACAGTAAGACAGGAAGACAAGTGGTTCATGTGGAAGAGGGAAAGGCTGATGGGATGGATGAGCTTTGCAGATGATTTCTACATTGACATGTTTTTCTCTCCAGCTGCCAATCTTCTCACGTCTACTAACTAGCTGTATCGTTTCTCTCTCCTTAAATGAAAAATAAGTTCTTCTGGCTCCTCTTCATAAAAAAATAAGCCCAGGAGAAAGTCCCAAAATCAACTACAAATTTTAAAGTTTTAAAACAGCAACTATAGTTCTTTGACAGTTATGTCGCAACTAACTAGATATACTTTGGACGCTGCGTGGCCAAAAAAGGTTTCCTGATATTAATTTAAGTCATAATGTGTTACAGTCATATACAGTAGGATGCCGAAAATTTGAGCCTAGCAACGTCAAATGATGGTCAGATTCTGATGAGAGCCGACGACACCGGTGACTGTGGAGACCTGTGTCTTGGACGATGCGGAAGAAAATCAACACCTTACGGTGACAAGGTTATCATAAGAAATAGTGTGAAGGATACGAAGAAAACTAGCAAAGATCTACAGAGAGATTTTTCTTCAGTAGGCGTAAATGTTGATTCTTCAACTGCTCGATGAAGGCTCCTTGAATGTGGCAGAACTGCTAGAAAGGCGGTAAAGAAATTATTATTGACAACTGCTATTAAGGAAAAAACGGCTGCAGTGGGCACTGGATCAGTTGAGGTGCATTTTGAAGAACATGGGTACTGATAAGTGGTAGTAAGACGAAGCATAGCAAACCTGTTTTGAATGAACACATTCAACAAGCAGTAGTTTTACTGCTAAAGGCCTTGGACAGCTTGTTATTGTTGAGAGAACTATGAACAGTGACAAACACCAGGCAATCCTGGCAGTTCATTTGCTTTCCATTGTGGATAGAGACTTTCTTCATAGAGAAGGCATTTTCTAACAGGATCTTGCTCCATGCCACATTGCCAGAAAAATGTTGACATTCTTCGAAGATAGTGGGCTAAGCGTTCAAAATTGATCCGGAAACTCTCCTGATATCAATCCACTCGAGAATCTATGCGCAATAACCAAATGCAGGGTCACGAAACAGAACTGTTCAACTGTGGAGAAGACAATTGATGGTGTTATTAGGATCTGGTGCCTCGACGAAAAACTTGCCAAAATATGTTCAGCATTGGTCAGTTCTATGCCAAATCATATTACAATGTTTATAAAATCAAAAGGTAGTCATATTTCATTAAATCATTTATCTGTCATATCATTGCCTTTCATTTTTCATTAAAAATTAATTTTCTAAATTAATGTCTTATTTCATCACTGTCCCATTTAACAGCATGCAAAATAATTACAGCATTTTTGTAATTTTATTACGTATTACCGTCTACTACACACACACTGTATGCAGATATATGCCTATATAAATGACAGTTGCTTTTATGAGCTTTCTTGTTAGTAAAACACTCTTGCTTCAAGAAATTGGAGCACTTCTCCACTTTCTTGGATCAAGCCTGATTACTTTCCATTCTGTAGCCACCGTAGGATCCTTACGGATTTACAGCTTCACTTGAATGCGGTAAAAATACTCTTGCTCTTTAAAACTTGTTGATGTGATGATACAAACCACATTATTATATTCACGTGGAAGCTGTAAGCCCGCAAGTGTCATCCAGCGCCTGAGACATGTGATCCAAGAAAGAGGAAGGTAACTCCAGTTCGTATGATCAAGAGCCCTACATCCCTATTAAGGGTGTTAAGGTAAGTATAGCCGCTGTACATAAGACTGAAGGAAAACATTGATAAAGTTGAGTAATGTTTTCAACATTACTGTAGAGCTGAGTACAAGTCTCTGGAGTGATCAGTACTCTATAGTACTCTATCATTACTCTACTCTATAGTACTCTATCATTACCCTACTCTATAGTACTCTATCATTACTCTACAAGTCCCTGTAGTACTCATTACAAGTTTCCGCAGAACTCATTTCTATTTAAAGAGTGAAAAAGAATCTTGGAAACCTTAATACAATATTTTAAAACATATTTTAATTAAGTTAAATATTTTCAGCTTGAATAATAGCATGACTTACAGATCAGAAGGAAGAGAAATTCAGAAAAGGAATACAGAGTGTTGTCATTATGAAATGTACTCTACAACCATCTCAATTGAAATTTACTCTGCTTATGTATTCAGTTCAAACTATAAATATTAGCTCACATCTACTACTTCTGGCTATCTACTACAGTACATGTTTTAAGACCGTATTCCACAACCTCAGTCCCCTGTGTGTCTCACTACAAAAAAGCTCAGTCCAGGTCTAATCCAAAGAGACCAGTATCCTAAAATACATAGGAACATTCAGCTTGAAGCCGTTCAGAAGTTGCATCTTTCAAGTTATCAGCATTGAAGGGTTAAACATAATCAGATGCTACACTCAAAAAGTGTCGAGTGAAAAGAAGTGATTATTTTTTTTTTCAGTTTCTTCAAAAAAAAGGGGAGGGATCTACATACGCCGAAATCAATCCAAACATTTCCCTAAGTAATTACTTGATTCACCAACTTCAAGTATGTACAACAAGTTAGTAAGTTTTATTTAAGCGTTGTGAACATGACATAAATTTTCAACATTGGTCTTGAGGACACGCAGATAATATAAGCACATAAAAGTTGATTAACCTCGGCTAACCAAATCAGACACTGTGATTTATATCTGATCAGAAGAGACATTCTCCAATTATTTCAAAGGATTGCTTCCTTTGAGGAAAACACATCAGCACAAAATGTTTAAAAATGATCAGAAGATGCACTTTCCAGTTATTCCACAGATACCAACAAAATTTGCACTTATACTAACTAAACCTATGAAATGTTAAATTCATTTCATAGGGAAAATCAATCCACAAAACATTGATGCCGTTCACAATTATTTAATGTTAATCAGAGGAGAAGACTAAATCCGTAGGGGTCGTGAAGTGCCTGAGGAATGGGAGACATTGAAAATACATAGTAGCAATGGATGACAAGTTCAGCCCCTCGCATGAAGATCTTCAGCAGCAAATAATGTAAAATGGCACTTACACATTCCATTAAATATATCAACACTATTCTAAGTAGAATACACGAATGTTGAAATTTGGAAGCCTTTCAGTTTTGATACAAAAACAATATGCATAGGGCACCCAATCATTGAAATTGTCCAGTGAATCATACCCAAGATACATTACACCAGCATTCAGAATTTGTAGCTGATCTGATAAAGCGTTCCCAAATAATAAACTAGAAATTTTGAAACAGGAAAAAAATTATTTTGGTGATAAAGCTTTACAAGATATTTAAAGTCTCCCCTCGTTAAAGTTTAAAACGACATAAAAATGCGAAATTTAATTTCCCCCAACTGCTCTCATTGATATTCCATTTTAATTTTTTTACAATCATGTTAGAAAAATATTGTTTTTTGATTATTTAAGAAATTCCGATTTGATAAAATTGACAATTGGTTAATTTGCACCCACACAGTCCAAAATTAATACAAAAATTAAGATACACGAACATTTAGGTTTGAAGCCAGACAGAAAAGGCTTTCTTTAGTTATTACAAGAGAAACAATTCACTTAATGAAACTTGTAAATTGAAATTTACACAGCTGATTGCGAGTGACAAGCTCTGTTGTAATAAAGATACCAATAGTAAAAGCCTGAAGGCAATAGGAAGAAAGCATATTCCCCAATAATCGATATGATTTTAACAATTCCAAATTTTTAATTTCAGTAAAATTTCGTATATGCTCCTACTTCTTACGAGGTGTCATCCTTATAGAGTGCATCGTCATTAATATTTTGGAGCCAGTCAGAAGAAGCATTCTTGAATAAGCTAGCAAAAAATGAATGTCCCCTTTTTACTCAGAGAAACTGACCAAATATGCACTAATGCCACCCAGCAGCAGCACGAACTTTGTTTTCAACAAATCACACCAATGATGATATTTTAAGCCTAGCAGATTAATCTTTCTCAAGTTATAATGTGGATTTTTACGATTCCTGTTTGTTTGTTTTTTTTTACTAAATCAACAAATTTGTCTGCACACAGACAAAACTTAATGGTTAGTATTATGGCCCAAAGATGCATCAGCCATTGAATAGTGAAGCGGTTCAGACGAGAAATACTGAAATTTATTTAGCTCTTTATAATGGGAGTAAAGGTTTCACACAGCCTGACATTAAAATGGACAGACCTGCAACTACACACTTGAATTTCACTCTTCTCTGTTTGAAGCTACACCACTGAGGGTTTTGGGAGTTATCAGAGCCATTCCAGGAAGGGTTCACAAACTTCGGACAGAGGACTAGTGAGCATGCCATTTGTTACAAGAATTTAGTTCTTGTAACCATACACAACAGTTGAAAATTTGAACCCAATTGAATGACACGTTGTTGAGTCATGAGAAAAAGAAAACGGAAAGATGGAGAAAAAACGAAAACGAAAACAAAACCAGGCAACCTCTTTGGGGATACTTAATTACAGCATTTTTTAACAGTATGTAACCTTCAGTATGGTCTGAGAAAAGGATTCTGCAGGTTACCCATTGACTCTCTCCATTGTATGGCACCAGTCACTTGGTAATTCTAAATTCAGTTGCTTATTTGCCACTGCTGGTGTTTGACCGGGCTTGGCACCAAGGTCTCCTGACAAAATTCCCAGCACTAAAAATCTCTGCTTATTATTCTACGCTTCCTGAGCTATTGTGGTAGTTCTTAACGGAGAAGAGGCGGAAAGCCACATAACATTCACTACTAACAAACAATTTAGAAATGAAACTTTAGATGATAATAGTCTAGAGTGAACCGAAACACTGTACTGAAGTTTCTTTTCCACATTGTGTGTTTGTGGTCAAAGTCAGTCAAATGCGCTACTGTGACCCATTCCTCACAGTCTTTCTCAGCTGTCTAAGTGGGCGTGCTTGGTCCCTTGTTACAAAGTATTCACTTCTGCGATGTAGCTCACCACATCAGCTAATCCCATACCACTGCTGATGACATTTCCACCTATAAGAAAAGGGACTTTATGGACTTTAGCTATATTGCTCACAAACCTGAGGTACATCTGCCTATAGGGCAAGAAATGCAAGTAATGGCAGATTACATTTGCCACCTAGAGCACAGACGACAGGTTTATAAACGACAAACAACTAAAACCACCGAGGGACGTGTGTCCGAGATTGGCACAAACATTGTCCAAGGAACACACCACCCTACTCTAGAATTACATATAAGATGACCATAAAGAGAGAGGGGAATATGAGATAGGTCTGATCCAAGGAGGGGAAGATTAACTCTGATAACCTAGCTCAAATGCCCTTCATCTGTGGCATTTAAGCGCCTCTTTATCCCATTCCTCTCCATCCTTGACAATGGGGGTGGACGGGGTGGGGTGGGCAAGTAGTGTTAGACATGGAGCACAGCGATGTACTGGGTAAGAACCCGTCATGTAAAATAGTAGAAGAAAAAACACTTAAGAGAATGGATTGTGGATGAGTGGGTGAAAAGAGAATTAAAAAAAATATATGGGTGAGTAAATGAGGTGACCGCGGTAAAAAAAAATAAATGGCGAACAGGTAATAAGAGAGGTAGATGAGGGGGAAAAGAGGGGAAACAAGGGGAGAGGATTTGTGATTTAGAGCGAGAGGGAAATTAAGCGACACAGGGCTGTGAAATTAGGATAGATGGGGAGACAGAGACAGACAAAATAAGGTACGAGAGTAAAGAAAAAAATGAGATAGATAGATAGATAGCTAGATAGATAGAGAGAGAGAGAGAGAGAGAGAGAGAGAGAGAGAGAGAGAGAGAGAGAGAGAGAGAGAGAGAAAGAGAGAATCACATGCATATGCAGACGACTGTACACTGACATTCACTTATCCAAGAGAAGAAATGCCAGCTGCTCTAAGCTACATCAATCACCAGCTGAGAGCTATATCAGCTTGGGGAAATAGATGGCAAGTAACATTTGCACCTGAGAAAACGCAAATGATGATCGTCTCTAGGCACCATGATGGTATTGCTGGTGCAGTAGTAAGGATGAATGGGAGGATGTTGGCACCTGGAGAAGAAGTTGATATCCTTGGGGTGAAATTTGACTCCAAACTAACCATGATGAACCATGTTGTAAATCTTGCAAACAAGGCAGCCAGGAAGCTTACAGCACTTCGCCGTATCTCCCATCTGCTTGACAGTAGGGGTTGCAAGATCCTGTACGAGGCACAAGTACGCTCGCACCTTGAGTATGCTCCACTTTCTTGGTTTGCCTGCCCCCCCTCTCATCTACGACTGCTTGACAAAGTAGAGAACAGAGCAAGACGTCTCATCTCTCGCCTGGACCCATCCTGGATAGATCTGTCATTTCAGCAGAGCCTTCAACATAGGAGGGACGTGGGTGGCCTTACTGTTATGTACAAGGCCAATATTGTCAAAATACCACACTTGGATCCACTTGGAGGACAGCGTGAAACAAGCTTTTATGCCACAAGACGGGCAGAAAGCAGCAACTTCACTCTGGCTGTACCCTTCTCCAGAACATCACTCCATCTGAGATCATACATACCCAGGATGACTAGAGTATAGAACACATTCGTACAGCATAATGATGTCAACGAGATAAAGTCAGTTGATCAAATGAAAATGCTGGCCCACAGATGGCTCCAACTTCATCCTGTTCCCTACTTGTATGTCTCATAACAATAAAAATGTTTTCAAATGAGCTGATGTAGGTAACAGCTCTTAGTTTGCCAATAAAGTTAGGAATCCTTAACCTGTAAATAGCTGTCAATAAAGCTAGGGATCCTTAACCTTGTCAAACCTTGTGTAAAAAAAGAAAAAAAAAAAAAAAAAAAAAAAAAAAAAAAAAAAGAGAGAGAGGAAGAAGCAAAGACACATAGAAACACAGACATACAGATAAACATACATGATAACTGTAACATGCAGACAAACATACACACTGGCAAACAGATAAAGGGACTGACACTACCACCAAACACTGCAAGGTGGAACCCTTACTGTTGCAAATACAACCAGACTGAGAAAGTAATTAAAGTTTGAGTCATTCTTGGT
>NC_091293.1:31753746-31768746 GCF_038502225.1 Cherax quadricarinatus | reverse complement strand
CTCAGAGGAAGCAGATGGAGACTCAGTGGGAGGAGGAAAGGGCGAGGTCAGTTTTTGTGTACAGGCTCAAAGAAGCCAAGGGGGACAACTTCGAAGAAATAAAACAGGAGGAGAAAAAATGATTGAAGGCATCATGAAAACAATAGGTGAGGGTGATATGACCCAGGTGACAAATATTCAGAGAATTGGGTGGTTTGCGAGTGGAAGGATACGGCCTGTCAAAGTAATTTTCAAGGAAGAATCAGTTCGAACCAGGATTCTGCAAGAGAAAGCAAGACTGAGGGACAAACAGGGGTACCAGAGAGTATACCTCGACCGCGACAGAACACAAGAAGAAAGGACTACACTGAAAGAGAGGGTACAGAGACACAAGGAGGAACGAGAGGCAATGACGAAGATGAGCACGATCCAGACACAGGAGGAAGGGCAAACACACCCCACAGAATCTCCCACCAAAAGACTCCAACCGCGACATTCCCAACGCAACTGAGCAACCAATACTACAACCCACTCACTGTTCCCTCTGCCACCAACCCCCATATCACAAACCTCACCCCAACAGCTGTCCCTTATGGGCATTCTGACCGCAGCCCCATCATCACAAACCCCACCTACACCACAGCCCCATATAGGCCCCCACCAAGGCTCTCGCTCCCCTAACCCCAATATTCTTGCATGACCACAATAATAGAAAAGAAACTGAAAGTTTGGTACACAAACGCGGATGGAATAACGAATAAACATGAGGAGTGGAACGAAAGAATCAGTGAAAAATCCCCAGACATCATAGCAGTCACAGAAACAAAACTTGCTGAGACAATAACAGACACAATCTTCCCAATGGGATATCAGATCCTGAGGAAAGATAGAAGGAGTAGAGGGGGAGGAGGGGTTGCACTGCTCATAAAACACCGATGGGGATTTGAGGAAATGGAAGGCATGGACATGATTGGAGAAAGAGACTACATTGTAGGTACAATTCAGTCTGGAGAACATAAAGTAGTCATTGGAGTGATGTATAACCCACCACATAACTGCAGGAGGCCAAGAGAGGAGTACGAAGAAAACAACAGGGTGATGGTGGACACACTGGCTGAGGTGGCAAGAAGAGCTCACTCGAGCAGAGCAAAGTTACTGGTAATGGGCGATTTCAACCACAGGGAGATCGACTGGGAAAACCTGGAGCCACATGGGGGTCTCGAAACATGGAGAGCCAAGATGATGGATGTGGTACTTGAAAACCTCATGCATCAACATGTCAGGGACACAACCAGAGAGAGAGGGGAGGATGAGCCAGCAAGACTGGATCTTGTGTTCACCCTGAGCAGTTCAGACATTGAGGACATCACTTACGAGAGGCCCCTTGGAGCTAGCGATCACGTGGTTCTGAGTTTTGATTATATAGTAGAGTTACAAGTGGAGAAGGTAACAGGAACTGAAGGGGACAGGCCAAACTATAAAAGGGGGGACTACACAGGTATGAGAAACTTCCTGCAGGAGGTTCAGTGGGACAGAGAAATGGTAGGAAAATCAGTAAACGAGATGATGGAATATGTGGCAACAAAGTGCAAGGAGGCAGAGGAAAGGTTTGTTCCCAAGGGAAACAGAAATAACAGGAAGACCAAAACGAGTCCTTGGTTTACCCGAAGGTGTAGGGAGGCAAAAACTAAGTGCAACAGAGAATGGAAAAGGTACAGGAGGCATAGGACCCAGGAAACCAAGGAGATTAGTAGAAGAGCCAGAAACGATTATGCACAGATAAGGGGGGAGGCCCAGCGACAGTATGAAAACGACATAGCATCGAAAGTCAAGTCTGACCCGAAACTGCTGTATAGCCACATTAGGAGGAAGACAACAGTCAAGGACCAGGTGATAAGGCTGAGGAAAGAAGGTGGAGAACTCACATGAAACGATCAAGAGGTACGTGAGGAGCTCAACACGAGATTTAAGAAAGTATTTACAGTAGAGACAGGAAGGACTCTGGGGGGACAGACCAGATGGGGACACCAGCAAGGAATACACCAACAAGTGTTGGACGACATACATACAGATGAGGAGGAGGTGAAGAAACTGCTAAGAGACATCGATACCTCAAAGGCAATGGGACCGGACAACATCTCCCCGTGGATCCTTAGAGAGGGAGCAGATATATTGTGCGTGCCACTTACCACAATCTTCAACACGTCCCTGGAAACTGGGCAACTATCTGAGGTATGGAAAACGGCAAATGTAGTTCCCATTTTTAAAAAAAAGAGACAGAAAAGAGGCACTAAACTATAGACCTGTGTCATTGACGTGTATAGTATGCAAAGTTATGGAGAAGATTATCAGGAGGAGAGTGGTGGAGCACCTGGAACGGAACAAGAGTATAAATGCCAACCAGCACGGATTCATGGAAGACAAATCCTGTGTCACAAACCTTCTGGAGTTTCATGATAAAATAACAGAAGTAAGACACGAGAGAGAGGGTGGGTTGATTGCATCTTCTTGGACTGCAAGAAGGCCTTTGACACAGTTCCTCACAAGAGATTAGTGCAGAAGCTAGAGCATCAGGCGCATATAACAGGAAGGGCACTGCAATGGATCAGAGAATACCTGACAGGGAGGCAACAACGAGTCATGGTACGTAATGATGTATCACAGTGGGCACCTGTGACGAGCGGGGTCCCACAGGGGTCGGTCCTAGGACCAGTGCTATTTTTGGTATATGTGAACGACATGATGGAAGGGTTAGACTCAGAAGTGTCCCTGTTTGCAGATGATGTGAAGTTAATGAGGAGAATTAAATCAGATGAGGACCAGGCAGGACTTCAAAGAGACCTGGACAGACTGGACACCTGGTCCAGCAAATGGCTTCTCGAATTTAATCCTGCCAAATGCAAAGTCATGAAGATAGGGGAAGGGCACAGAAGACCACAGACAGAGTATAGGCTAGGTGGCCAAAGACTGCAAACCTCACTCAAGGAGAAAGATCTTGGGGTGAGTATAACACCGAGCATGTCTCCGGAAGCACACATCAATCAGATAACTGCTGCAGCATATGGGCGCCTGGCAAACCTGAGAACAGCATTCCGATACCTTAGTAAGGAATCGTTCAAGACACTGTACACCGTGTATGTCAGGCCCAGACTGGAGTATGCAGCACCTGTTTGGAACCCGCACTATATAAAGCACGTCAAGAAACTAGAGAAAGTACAAAGGTTTGCGACAAGGTTAGTTCCAGAGCTAAGGGGAATGTCCTATGAAGAAAGATTAAGGGATATCGCCCTGACGACACTGGAAGACAGGAGGGTCAGGGGAGACATGATAACGACATATAAAATTCTGCGTGGAATAGACAAGGTGGACAAAGACAGGATGTTCCAGGGAGGGGACACAGAAACAAGAGGCCACAATTGGAAGTTGAAGACAAAATGAGTCAGATAGATATTAGGAAGTATTTCTTCAGTCATAGAGTTGTCAGGCAGTGGAATAGCCTAGAAAATGACGTAGTGGAGGCAGGAACTATACACAGTTTTAAGACGAGGTTTGATAAAGCTCATGGAGCGGGGAGAGAGAGGGCCCAGTAGCAACCTGTGAAGAGGTGGGACCAGGAGCTAAGACTCGACCCCTGCAACCACAAATAGGTGAGTACAAATAGGTGAGTACTTCTTGCCATAGCAAGAAGTGCATGACCCATTGAAGGCGACAGAAAACTGAGGATGGTAGAAAACAAATAAGTGAGAGGAAGAGTCAGAAGTTAAGCAACAATTATATGATGCTGCAGCGTTAATTGCTTTGTTTGTGCCGAGACTGATACACAGTTACACGAGAAAGAAAAGTATAGAGTAGTATGGTAAAAGATAAGGTAATAAGACTGACCAAATTATATACAGAATATATAACGGTAACCTATGTGTAGGAGGGGTCAATGATGGGAGGTGCGCAACATGGAGGAGGCGGACGAGGAGGATGAAGGGTAATACTGTGTTCCTCCCCTTCCCCTTCCCCAAACAGGCACGTATACACCGTGAAGGATCGTTTCGATGATGTAGTGTTTGTTCACCGTGTGTGTATAGTGTATAGTGCATAGAGATGTGTTGTTTATAGTGGGGGATGTGCATAGTGTATAATGTATAGTGACGTGCCGTGGGTGGCAGTGAGTGCGCAACTCTGTCAGGCCTTCCTTCCCAGGTCCTCACCCCTCCTCCACTCCTGCCTCATCCAAATCACTCATCACAACGCTTCCACATCTCAAACCCCCCTCCCTCCCTTCCCCGCCAACCATGAGGGCGGAAGACCGCTCTCCTCCACCCCCACCATGAACCACCTGTGGTATGTGCCATGTGTCATTTCCCCTTCAGCCCAGGCTCAACACACAGATAAAGGTATGGCAGATGACGCAGCTAGCCAACCACAAAGCCTGGGAAAAAGTGCACCCAAAAATGAATGAAGAGACACATGTCAAGTATGTGGAGAGTATCGGGCACGTAACAGGAGCGGCCTTATTCGTGCACACAATGGGTGGGCTGGATCACATGTGCCCCCAGAAGAGAGCAGCCCACAGACTCCACAGGCAGATAACAATTCCAATGGCAACCTCTTGTTCGGCAATGTCTGTCTTGCAGTTCCTGAAACACGAGACAAACTGCTAAACACATCAGTCATCAAGGCAGTGCGCAACTGCCCAAGAACAGATAATTGTGTCCCTCTGCTCCATAATCTCAGGTATCACAGAGGTAGACCCAAGAAAAATTCCAATGAAAAAGAGAAAATCTGCGCAAAGGTTAGCAAAAAACTCGAAGAAGGTAACACAGTGGGAGCAGTCAGAATAATTACAAGTGACGACACTGTTGCTTCCAAAGATAAGGCCACAGCCCAAACACTAAGAGATAAGCATCCATCCAAAAAGGGAAACCATAGTCATTAACAACAACCCTGAGGAAGACCTCATCACTGGACAATTAATTTCGCCAGAATCAGAAGTCTATAAGGCGATAGTGTCATTTCCAGCAGGATCTGCAGGAGGTTACACTGGAATTCGACCACAAAACCTCAAAGAAATGGTAAATCCAGGTTCTCGGCACAGCTGCATCTATTCTTCTCCGCGTTAACAGCCTTCGACAACAACTGTCTGGCTGGGCAGATTCCAGAAGAAATTAAACCTTTCTTTTTTGGAGCCTCATTATGCACTTTGAAGAAGAAGAAGGATCTGGGAATTAGACCCATTGCTGTTGGTAACTCTCTTCGCCGTCTCATTACTATAACTCGTGATATAACTCTGAGATGTTATCTTCTACTCCCTATTGTATTTTTGTCAATGTATTTTGTCTTTAACTAGTCTACATAGAATATAGAATATAGGGGGTGGTAGGAGAAGACAATATTCAAACAGCTGAAAATAAGTTATATATATATATATATATATATATATATATATATATATATATATATATATATATATATATATATATCTGCCTCGGTATATATATATATATATATATATATATATATATATATATATATATATATATATATATATATATATATATATATATATATATGCAAAACAACCACTGTGAAAGAATAGAGAAATTCCAAGCGCTTTCGTGACTACTCACATTATCAAGGAACAATGAAAGTAATGCATCAAAAGAAGGTATATAAAGGGTCTAGCCCACACCTCACTATCACATCCTACAACAAAGCAACACCTGACGTGCGACTCATAAGAAAGGGAACACTGCTGCAGGCCCGCTGGCCCAACTAGACAGGTCCTTCACACAACCCACCAACAAACTATTCTACCCAAGAAATAAGAATTTTAAAAATTATTATTTGTCCATTGTATTATTAAATTCTTCCCAAATTCCATTAATTATAAATGGATCTAATTTATATAAACCAAAGGAAATATTCATATTATTGTCAAAACCGCTTTTTATGAAACTTGATTCAATTATATTCCTGTCGACCATGGATTTGATTGATACAACTTAGATCCATGTATCATTAATAGAATTTGGGAAGAATTTAATAATACATTGGATAAATAATAAATTTTAAAATTCTTATTTCTTGGGTAGAATAGTTTGTTGGTGGATTGCGTGAAGGACCTGTCTAGTTGGGCCAGTGGGCCTGCTGCAGTGTTCCCTTTCTCATGAGTCGCGCATCAGGTGTTGCTTTGTTGTGGGATGTGATAGTGAGGAGTGGGCTAGACCCTTTATATACCTTCCTTTGATGCATTACTTTCATTGTTCCTTGATAATGTGAGTAGTCACGAAAGCGCTTGGAATTTCTCTATTCTTTCACAGTGGTTGTTTTGCAGATATATATATATATATATATATATATATATATATATATATATATATATATATATATATATATATATCGTGCCTAATAGGCAGAACTTGCGATCTTGGCTTAAATAGCAACGCTCATCTTGCCATATAAGACAAGCGAAAATTTGTGTATGCAATAATTTCGCCAAAATCATTCTGAACCTAACGAAAAAAAAATATTTCACTGTGTTTGCTTAGTATTCAATTATTGTAAACAAATCTAAAATATATTTAGTTGGGTTAGGCTAGAATAAATTTTTCTTCTTATAATAAGGTTAGGTAAGTTTTCTAAGATTCTTTTGGAGCAAAATTAAAAATTTCTACATTAATATTAATGAAAAAAATATATCTTTAAACGTATAAGAGAAAATTTTAGAAAGGACTTAATTTTAAATGAGTTTTTGCTAATTGACCAGTTTTACATATTCGGCACGACATATATATATATATTTATATATATATATATATATATATATATATATATATATATATATATATATACATATATATATATATATATATATATATATATATATATATATATATATATATATATATATATATATATATATATATATATATATATATAGAGAGAGAGAGAGAGAGAGAGAGAGAGAGAGAAAGTGCAAAGGTTTGCAACAAGACTAGTCCCAGAGCTAAGAGGTATGTCCTACGAGGAGAGGTTAAGGGAAATCAACCTGACGACACTGGAGGACAGGAGAGATAGGGGGGACATGATAACGACATACAAAATACTGAGAGGAATTGACAAGGTGGACAAAGACAGGATGTTCCAGAGATGGGACACAGTAACAAGGGGACACAGCTGGAAGCTGAAGACACAGATGAATCAAAGGGATGTTAGGAAGTATTTCTTCAGCCACAGAGTAGTCAGTAAGTGGAATAGTTTGGGAAGCGATGTAGTGAAGGCAGGATCCATACATAGCTTTAAGCAGAGGTATGATAAAGCTCACGGCTCAGGGAGAGTGACCTAGTAGCGATCAGTGAAAAGGCGGGGCCAGGAGCTCGGACTCGACCCCCGCAACCTCAACTAGGTGAGTACAACTAGGTGAGTACACACACACACACACACACACACACACACACATATATATATACATATATATATATATATATATATATATATATATATATATATATATATATATATATATATATATATATATATATATATATATATATGTATATATATATATATATGTCGTGCCGAATATGTAAAACTGGTCAATTAGCAAGAACTCATTTAAAATTAAGTCCTTTCTAGAAATTTCTCTTATACGTTTAAAGATATATTTTTTTCATTAACGTTAATGTAGAAATTTATAATTTTGCACTAAAAGGAACTTAGAAAACTTACCTAACCTTATTATAACAAGAGCAATTTATTTTAGCCTAACCCAACTAAATATATTTTAGATTTGTTTACAATAATTTAATACTAAACAAACACAGTGAAAAATATTTTTTTCGTTAGGTTCAGAATGATTTTGGCGAAATTATTGCATACACAAATTTTCACTTGTCCTATATTTAAGCCAAGATCGCAAGTTCTGTCTATTCGGCACGACATTATATATATATATATATATATATATATATATATATATATATATATATATATATATATATATAGTAATATATATATATATATATATATATATATATATATATATATATGTCGTGCCGAATAGGCAGAACTTGCGATCTTGGCTTAAATAGCAACGTTCATCTTGCCATATAAGACAATCAAAAGTTTGTGTATGCAATAATTTCACCAAAATCATTCTGAACCTAACGAAAAAAATATATTTTACTGTGTTTGTTTAGTATTAAATTACTGTAAACAAATCTAAAATATATTTAGTTTGATTAGGCTAAAATAAATTGTTCTTGTTATAATAAGGTTAGGTAAGTTTTCTAAGATTCTTTTGGTGCAAAATTAAAAATCTTTGCATTAACATTAATGAAAAAAATATACCTTTAAACGTATAAGAGAAAATTTTAGAAAGGACTTAATTTTAAACGAGTTCTTGCTAATTGACCAGTTTTACATATTCGGCACGACATATATATATATATATATATATGTATATATATATATATATATATGTATATATATATATATATATATGTATATATATATATATATATATATACATATATATATATATATATATACATATATATATATATTTATTTATAGAGAGAGAGAGAGAGAGAGAGAGAGAGAGAAGAGATCACAATCAGCAGGAATCAGTCCCACTACAGGGAGACAGACGAGGTTCCCTAGCGACGCTCTTGTCCACTCAGCCACAAATGCCACATAGACTGGGCAGCCTGGCTCATAAGCCAGGTTTCTTTCCAGCCCGGGCACGTCAGTGAGCCTCAAGCATGGATTCAAGCTATTTCAATCTCCTCCTCTGTTTTCTGACCTCAAAAGCAATTTTTATAGCAATGCACCACGCAGAAACAGATGGGTATATTCAGAGAAAGAATGTAGTCAGCAGGACTCGACTCCATTACCGGGAGACGAGGTAGAAAGATCGCAATCAGCAGGACTGAATCCCGCTACAGGGAGATGGGCCCAGGCTGGGAGGAAACGTGGCTTGTGAACTCAGCTGCCAAGCTTATGAGGCATTTGTGGCTAAGTTGATAAGAGCGTCACTCGGAAACCTCGCCTGTCTCCCTGTAGTGGGATCAAGTCCTGCTGACTGCCATCTTTCTGTATATATACACACCTGTTTCTGTGTGGTGTATATATATATATATAAATATATATATATATATATATATATATATATATATATATATATATATATATATATATATATATATATATATATATATATAATTATATATATATGTATGTATGTATATATATATATATATATATATATATATATATATATATATATATATATATATATATATATATATGTATATATACAGTTGAGCCTCGGTACTCAAATAACTCCGTACTCGAACGCTTTATTCGGAAAAAAAATCGACCGGTAGTTGACCGTTTGCTTGGCACTCGACCAAACACGACCTGCCATAACATGTGCGTCAGTCTCCCCGGAGCTTTCGCTCAGTCCAGAACTCTGCTGAATTTCATTGTAAACTATTTCGTATTTCTTCACATTTTTTTTATATATATTATTTGCATAAATAAGTCACCATGAGGACTAAGAAGATTAGTGATAACAGTCAACCAATAAGAAAATTGGGTAGAGTGTGTTTACCCTGGTGTAAATACCACCTCAGCATCTCCATATAATATGCCTTTTATTAATTTCAGCATCTTTATTGTGCTTCTAGAGTGTTAGTCATGGCATTATGCCGCCCCTCCCCCACACACTCACCAAAACACAAACACATACTATGAAAGATTATAATATATATATTTGTACACTTACAGAGGTTATAATAGTTGGTGCTGTGTCCTTTACACTTAATCATGTCTCTCAGCTGTGTAGAAAGACTCTCACACAAATTCTTGAGGGTTTTGGGAGGTATATTATTCCATGCCTCATGTAGAGTAGCCTCCAGCCGCAGGATGGAACTGATATCCTTTCCCAGTAAACTTCGTTTCACTGTTGACCAGAGGTTCTCATTAGGGTTGAGGTCTGGGGAATTGCCTGGCCACTAATTAAAGAACCTCACTTCACAGTCCTTATGCACTGTCCTGCATAAAAACCGTAACCCAGCACTTGTCAAATGTATCAGGTAAATTGTCACAAAATAACTCAAGGTAATTATACTGGTTCATATACTGGTTTTCGGGAAGCACAATGAGTTTCCCAACACTTTCAGCACTGAAACACCCCGAAACCATGAGCGAGTCTGGGTGTTTGGTGGTCCCACAGGTGTAGCGTGGGACAAGCTGGTCACTACCTCTGGGCAGGTAAACATGTTCCCCATGGTTGAACATTAAAATGGTATAAAATACCGACAGATTGTTAGGTAAGACACATATGCAACAATTAGGTATCTTTATTTCGAAACGTTTCGCCTACACAGTAGGCTTCTTCAGTCGAGTACAGAAAAGTTGATAGAAGCAGAAGATACTTGAAGACGATGTAATCAGTCCATCACCCTTAAAGTTTTGAGGTGGTGGACTGATTACATCGTCTTCAAGTCTCTTCTGCTTCTATCAACTTTTCTGTACTCGACTGAAGAAGCCTACTGTGTAGGCGAAACGTTTCGAAATAAAGATACCTAACTGTTGCATATGTGTCTTACCTAACATTTCCCATGGTTACAGGTGACGGTGAAGGTTGCTTCATCACTCCAAAGTAATTCAGACTACTGTTGAGGATTCCAGTGTATATATTTATTTGCATAATCAAGCCTACGTTTCTTCTGTGGCTTGGAGAGATAAAGATAAAGATTTATTTCTTTGTGAAGGTTACAATGTGTAATTACAATTTTGGTTTGCTAAGTACAAAGAAAGCCACTATCAAGCAGATTTCTTAACCTGGCGATGACTACTGTAGCCCAGTTCTGACACACGTCGGGTTAACAGTTCTTACAGACATCTCTGAAAGGAGATGTGGGTTCTTTTCTTTCAATTTTCTAGCAGTTATCTTAGGTTTACTCTTTAACTGCTTCTTTAACACATTTAAGGTACGAACGGATGTCTTATTCGAAGGGCCAGGTCGAGGTTTGGCAGACGGTAACTCGACACCGCCATCAGCCTTGAAAAGCTGCACCCGGGACCTCATTGAACGCTCACACACACACCAACATTCTCCACTATTTCTTTCGCCTATTGCCCACCTTTGTGAACCCTATGATTTAAGCTATAGTTTCCTTTTACCCATAATCAAACATGTATAGCTCCAAAACCAAAGAGAACACTGGACAAAAGATGGGGGGGGGATGAGAGACAAAAGTGTGACATTTCCTCTAACTACGGCAGTCACGTGAGCACTGAGGAGTCACTGTGAAGTGTGGCAGCAGGCTGTGCCGCCATCCTAATGGCTGCTACCTGGCATAATGCACTGACGAAAAAGGACCCCCTGTATGGTAGGAATTTGATTTTCGTCACGGCATTTTGCCGGGGCGCTCACCCGGCATAATACCGTGCCTAACACTGTAGGTTATCTATCGTGTTTCTGAAATCAAGTTGGAATAAATGTGATATATAGATAGCCTGTATTACCAAAATTAGCATAATTACACAACATTGTATTCGCGCCTCCTCTACTATCCGGTATCAAGACGACTCATCAGATAATGAATGCTCCTTGTGTCGGCCCCTCCTCTCTCCTATAGTTCCTCCTACTTAGGGCAAATCTTATATTACACTTGCCTTCCATTTTGAATTTTTATTCACAAAAAAAAATAGAAAATTTTCTGTTATGCAAACTACTGCATTATTAAAAAAAATGGTATAAATAATATCAACGCATTTGTGCAAGAATATTAGACCCACCAGTTGACGTGTATTGGATGCGGGACGTGATTTGTTTACTCTTGAACATCAACAAAATTCGAACAATTCCGCTATTTTGAGCTCAATTTCAAAGTATTTATTTTCTGTAAGCCATTCAAAATCATCACTGTTTCTCCAAAATATACTTCGGTCTATCAAGTGAGACCAAGAAAACGAGAATACAATTTTAAATACCATACGAAAATACACCGCAAAGTCGCTGTAAGTATATTTTTGGGGGTCTGAAACGGATAAATCAAATTTACATTATTCCTTATGGGAAAAATTCGTTAGATACTCGAGTACGGAGGATACATTGTACATTATATATATATATATATATATATATATATATATATATATATATATATATATATATATATATATATATATATATATATATATATGTGTGTGCGTGTGTGCGTGCGTGTGTGTGTACTCACCTAGTTGTACTCACCTAGTTGAGGTTGCGGGGGTCGAGTCCGAGCTCCTGGCCCCGCCTCTTCACTGATCGCTACTAGGTCACTCCCCCTGAACCGTGAGCTTTATCATACCTCTGCTTAAAGCTATGTATGGATCCTGCCTCCACTACATCGCTTCCCAAACTATTCCACTTACTGACTACTCTGTGGCTGAAGAAATACTTCCTAACATCCCTGTGATTCATCTGTGTCTACAGCTTCCAACTGTGTCCCCTTGTTACTGTGTCCAATCTCTGGAACATCCTGTCTTTGTCCACCTTGTCAATTCCTCTCAGTATTTTGTATGTCGTTATCATGTCCCCCCTATCTCTCCTGTCCTCCAGTGTCGTCAGGTTGATTTCCCTTAACCTCTCCTCGTAGGACATACCTCTTAGCTCTGGGACTAGTCTTGTTGCAAACCTTTGCACTTTCTCTAGTTTCTTTACGTGTTTGGCTAGGTGTGGGTTCCAAACTGGTGCCGCATACTCCAATATGGGCCTAACGTATACGGTGTACAGGGTCCTGAACGATTCCTTATTAAGATGTCGGAATGCTGTTCTGAGGTTTGCTAGGCGCCCATATGCTGCAGCAGTTATTTGGTTTATGTGCGCTTCAGGAGATGTGCCTGGTGTTATACTCACCCCAAGATCTTTTTCCTTGAGTGAGGTTTGTAGTCTCTGACCCCCTAGACTGTACTCCGTCTGCGGCCTTCTTTGCCCTTCCCCAATCTTCATGACTTTGCACTTGGTGGGATTGAACTCCAGGAGCCAATTGCTGGACCAGTTCTGCAGCCTGTCCAGATCCCTTTGTAGTTCTGCCTGGTCTTCGATCGAGTGTATTCTTCTCATCAACTTCACGTCATCTGCAAACAGGGACACCTCAGAGTCTATTCCTTCCGTCATGTCGTTCACAAATACCAGAAACAGCACTGGTCCTAGGACTGACCCCTGCGGGACCCCGCTGGTCACAGGTGCCCACTCTGACACCTCGCCACGTACCATGACTCGCTGCTGTCTTCCTGACAAGTATTCCCTGATCCATTGTAGTGCCTTCCCTGTTATCCCTGCTTGGTCCTCCAGTTTTTGCACCAATCTCCTGTGTGGAACTGTGTCAAACGCCTTCTTGCAGTCCAAGAAAATGCAATCCACCCACCCCTCTCTCTCTTGTCTTACTGCTGTCACCATGTCATAGAACTCCAGTAGGTTTGTGACACAGGATTTCCCGTCCCTGAAACCATGCTGGCTGCTGTTGATGAGATCATTCCTTTCTAGGTGTTCCACCACTCTTCTCCTGATAATCTTCTCCATGATTTTGCATACTATACATGTCAGTGACACTGGTCTGTAGTTTAATGCTTCATGTCTGTCTCCTTTTTTAAAGATTGGGACTACATTTGCTGTCTTCCATGCCTCAGGCAATCTCCCTGTTTCGATAGATGTATTGAATATTGCTGTTAGGGGTACACATAGCGCCTCTGCTCCCTCTCTCAATACCCATGGGGAGATGTTATCTGGCCCCATTGCCTTTGAGGTATCTAGCTCACTCAGAAGCCTCTTCACTTCTTCCTCGGTTGTGTGCACTGTGTCCAGCACTTGGTGGTGTGCCCCACCTCTCCGTCTTTCTGGAGTCCCTTCTGTCTCCTCTGTGAACACTTCTTTGAATCTCTTGTTGAGTTCTTCACATACTTCCCGGTCATTTCCTGTTGTCTCTCCTCCTTCCTTCCTTAGCCTGATTACCTGGTCCTTGACTGTTGTTTTCCTCCTGATGTGGCTGTACAACAGTTTCGGGTCAGATTTGGCTTTCGCTGCTATGTCATTTTCATATTGTCTTTGGGCCTCCCTTCTTATCTGTGCATATTCGTTTCTGGCTCTACGACTGTTCTCCTTATTCTCCTGGGTCCTTTGCCTTCTATATTTCTTCCATTCCCTAGCACACTTGGTTTTTGCCTCCCTGCACCTTTGGGTAAACCATGGGCTCATCCTGGCTTTTTCATTACTCCTGTTACCCTTGGGTACAAACCTCTCCTCAGCCTCCTTGCATTTTATTGCTACATATTCCATCATCTCATTAACTGGCTTCCCTGCCAGTTCTCTGTCCCACTGAACCCCGTTCAGGTAGTTCCTCATTCCTGTGTAGTCCCCTTTCTTGTAGTTTGGCTTCATTCGTCCTGGCCTTCCTGCTTCTCCCTCCACTTGTAGCTCTACTGTGTATTCGAAGCTTACAACCACATGGTCACTGGCCCCAAGGGGTCTTTCATATGTGATGTCCTCGATATCTGCACTACTGAAGGTGAATACTAAGTCCAGCCTTGCTGGTTCATCCTCTCCTCTCTCTCTTGTAGTGTCCCTTACGTGTTGGTACATGAAGTTCTCCAGTACCACCTCCATCATCTTAGCCCTCCAAGTATCTTGGCCCCCATGTGGGTCCAAGTTCTCCCAATCTATCTCCTTGTGGTTAAAGTCACCCATGATCAGGAGCTTTGCCCTGCATGCATGAGCTCTTCTGGCCACTCTAGCCAGTGTGTCAACCATCGCTCTATTGCTCTCGTCGTACTCTTGCCTTGGCCTCCTGCTGTTCTGTGGTGGGTTATACATCACTGCTATTACCACCTTGGGACCTCCAGAGTGAAGTGTTCCCACTATGTAATCACTTTCTTCTCCGCTATCTCCTCTCTCCAGCTCATCAAAATTCCAGCGATTTTTGATCAGCAACGCCACTCCTCCACCCCCCCTGTTCCCTCTGTCTTTCCTCAGGATTT
>NC_091293.1:31713746-31748746 GCF_038502225.1 Cherax quadricarinatus | reverse complement strand
TGCTGCAGCAGTTATTTGGTTGATGTGCGCTTCAGGAGATGTGCCTGGTGTTATACTCACCCCAAGATCTTTTTCCTTGAGTGAGGTTTGTAGTCTCTGACCCCCCTAGACTGTACTCCGTCTGCGGTCTTCTTTGCCCATCCCCAATCTTCATGACTTTGCACTTGGTGGGGTTGAACTCCAGGAGCCAATTGCTGGACCAGGTCTGCAGCCTGTCCAGATCCCTTTGTAGTTCTGCCTGGTCTTCGATCGAATGAATTCTCATCAACTTCACATCATCTGCAAACAGGGACACTTCGGAGTCTATTCCTTCCGTCATGTCGTTCACAAATACCAGAAACAGCACTGGTCCTAGGACTGACCCCCGTGGGACACCGCTGGTCACAGGTGCCCACTCTGACACCTCGTCACGTACCATGACTCGCTGCTGTCTTCCTGACAAGTATTCCCTGATCCATTGTAGTGCCTTCCCTGTTATCCCTGCTTGGTTCACCAGTTTTTGCACTAATCTCTTGTGTGGAACTGTGTCAAACGCCTTCTTGCAGTCCAAGAAAATGCAATCCACCCACCCCTCTCTCTCTTGTCTTACTGCTGTCACCATGTCATAGAAACCCAGTAGGTTTGTGACACAGGATTTCCCATCCCTGAAACCATGTTGGCTGCTGTTGATGAGATCATTCCTTTCTAGGTGTTCCACCACTCTTCTCCTGATAATCTTCTCCATGACTTTGCATACTATACATGTCAGTGACACTGGTCTGTAGTTTAGTGCTTCATGTCTGTCTCCTTTTTTAAAGATTGGGACTACATTTGCTGTCTTCCATGCCTCAGGCAATCTCCTTGTTTCGACAGATGTATTGAATATTGTTGTTAGGGGTACACATAGCGCCTCTGCTCCCTCTCTCAGGACCCATGGAGAGATGTTATCCGGCCCCATTGCCTTTGAGGTATCTAGATCACTCAAAAGCCTCTTCACTTCTTCCTTGGTTGTGTGTACTGTGCCCAGCACTTGGTGGTGTGCCCCACCTCTCCGTCTTTCTGGAGCCCCTTCTGTCTCCTCTGTAAACACTTCTTTAAATCTCTTGTTGAGTTCCACACATACTTCATGGTCATTTCTTGTTGTCTCTCCTCCTTCCTTCCTTCCTTAGCCTGATTACCTGGTCCTTGACTGTTGTTTTCCTCCTGATGTGGCTGTATAACAGTTTCCGGTCAGATTTGGCTTTCGCTGCTATGTCGTTGGGCCTCTCTTCTTATCTGTGCATATTTATTTCTGGCTCTACGACTGCTCTCCTTATTCTCCTGGGTCCTTTGCCTTCTATATTTCTTCTATTCCCTAGCACACTTGGTTTTTGCCTCCCTGCACCTTTTGTTGAACCATGGGCTCATCCTGGCTTTTTCATTATTCCTGTTACCCTTGGGTACAAACCTCTCCTCAGCCTCCTTGCACATTGTTGCAACATATTCCATTATCTCATTAACTGGCTTCCCTGCCAGTTCTCTGTCCCACTGAATCCTGTTCAGGAAGTTCCTCATTCCCATGTAGTCCCCTTTCTTGAAGTTTGGCTTCATTCGTCCTGGCCTTCCTGCTTCCCCCTCCACTTGTAGCTCTACTGTGTATTCAAAGGTTAAAACCACATGAACACTGGCCCCAAGGGGTCTTTCATATGTGATGTTCTCAATGTCTGCATTACTCAAGGTGAATACTAGATCCAGTCTTGCTGGTTCATCCTTTTCTCTCTCTCTCTTGCAGTGTCCTTTACGTGTTGGTGGATGAAATTTTCCAGTACCACCTCCATCATCTTAGCCCTCCATGTGTATTGGCCCCCATGTGGCTCAAAGTTCTCCAAATCGATCTCCTTGTGGTTGAAATCGCCCATGATCAGGAGCTTTGCCATGCATGCATGAGCTCTTCTGGCCACTGCAGCCAGTGTTTCAACCATCGCTCTATTACTCTCGTCATACTCTTGCCTTGGCCTCCTGCTGTTCTGTGGTGGGTTATACATCACTGCAATTACCACCTTGGGACCTCCAGAGTGAAGTGTGTCTGCTATGTAATCACTTGCTTCTCCACTGTCTCCTCTCTCCAGCTCATCAAAATTCCATCGGTTTTTGATCAACATTGCCACTCCTCCACCCCCCCTGTTACCTCTGTCTTTCCTCAGGATCTGGTATCCCGTTGGAAAGATGGCATCTGTTATCACACCTGTTAGCTTGGTTTCTGTGAGAGCTATGATGTCCGGTGATGCCTCTTTGACTCTTTCGTGCCACTCCTCCCACTTATTTGTTATTCCATCAGCGTTTGTGTACCATACCTTCAGTTTCCTATCCAACACTGTGGTTTGGGGGGCCTGTGAGGGTGGGAGACCTGGTAGCATACTGTGGGATTCTATAGCTGGGTGGTGGGTGGAAGCTGTGCGTGTGGATTGTAGTTTGTGTTGGGATGGTGTTTTGAGGATAGTTCTGTGTGTGCTTGCCCTTGCTGCTCTGTTCTTCTCTGACTGACCTCTGCTAGTTCCATCCTTGTCTTCTTTCATAGCTCCTTTCACTTTTTTGTCCTCTCCCTCAGCTGCTGTCATTCTGTTAGTGTTCTGTCTTTGTCTAGGAACACCCTCTTGTACTTTTCCGAGTATTTCAACCATGATTTCTCTTGGAGGATCCTGTTCCGCATTGTTTCTGTCCTGAGAATCAGCTTGATCGGTCGTTTTCTCCCCTTCAATTACCCCCCTATTCTCTGAAAATTTACAATCTCGTCCATGTCTTCTTCACCTATTTCCTTGATAATGTTCTCAATCTCCTTTTTTTCTGCCTGCCATCTTTCAGTGTGTGTCCTTTCCTCTCTTTTCTGAAACCCATGGATAAACACTGATTTAGCCCTTTCCTCCTCCCATTGCCTCTCCCTCTGTGACTCTGGTTCCTGTCTGTACATGGTCATTTTCTCCCTTGTTTTTTCCAGTGCCTCTTGGTAGCATTTTTGTGCCTCTGCATTTGACTTAACACCCTCTCCACTTGCACAACTGTCTCTTGTGAAAAATATTTCATAATGCTGTCCAGTGGCATACCTAAGGTATGGCAGGTATGGTGCATGCCCTGGGCGCCACTTGAAGGGAGGTGCCACTGAGCAGTTTCTATTAATTTCAGACAAGCCATCCTGGAATGACGGGGGATGATGGCGGAATGACGGGGAATGGTGGAATGACGGGGGATAATGGTGGAATGACGGGGATGATGGAGGAATGACGGGGATGATGGAGGAATGACGGGGATGATGGGGGAATGACGGGGGATAATGGCCACTCACCAGCATCAAGAGCCACTCACCAGCATCAAGAGCCACTCACCAGCATCAAGTGCCACTCACCAGCATCAAGTGCCACTCACCAGCATCAAGAGCCACTCACCAGCATCAAGAGTGGAGGACTGTGGAGGGGTGGTGGAGGAGTGTGGAAGGGTTGTGGAGTGTGGAGGGATTGTGGAGGAATGTGGAGGGGTGGTGGAAGAGTGTGGAGGAGTTGTTGAGTGTGGAGGGGTAGTCCTCGGCCCTTCTTGGCAGGTTGATATGGCCTTAGCATAATTCATATCTCCTTCCTTCCTGTTTGGCGTCTCAGCTTCATATGCTGTGTCTTCTCTGGTCAATGCCCCTGTAACTTGCTTCAGCCTGTTTACCTCATCTTCTAGGACCCTTATCCTGGTTATTGCAGTTTTGACTTGTGCCTCCCAATTCCTCCTCTCCTTCTCCAACCTCTTTTCTAATTTCACAGAAAGCTCTGTGTCCATTTTTTCAGAAAGCTCTCCTAATTTTCTCTCCCACTCTTGTTCCATCCTTTTCCACTGCACCTCCATCCACTCCTCCGTACCAGAACCGTTCTCATCTGATCCCTGGTTCCTGCGAGTCCCCACCATTTTTTTTAAGGGGAAAGTGAGAGAGAGAGAGAGAGAGAAAGAGAGAGAAGGAAAAAGTAGGAGAGAGAGAGAGGGAGAGTGAGAAGAGAAGAGAGGGAGAGAGAGCGAGAGAGAGGGAAAGAGAGAGGGAAAGAGAGAGAGAAGGGAAAGAGAGAGAGAAGGGAAAGGTTGGAGAGAGGGGAGAGTGAGAAGGGAAAAGGGAGGAGAGAGAGAGCAAGAGAGAGAGAGAGAAAGAGAGAGAGAGAGAGAGACAGAGAGAGAGAGAGAGAGAGAGAGAGAGAGAGAGAGAGAGAGAGAGAGAGAGAGAGAGAGAGGCAAAGAGGGGGGAAAGAGCCTTCAACATAGGAGGGATGTGGGTGGCCTTACTGTTATGTACAAGGCCAATATTGTCAAAATACCACACTTGGATCCACTTCGAGGACAGCGTGAAACAAGCTTTTATGCCACAAGACGGGCAGAAAGCAGCAACTTCACTCTGGCTGTACCCTTCTCCAGAACATCACTCCATCTGAGATCATACATACCCAGGATGACTCGAGTATGGAACACATTCGTACAGCATAATGATGTCAACGAGATAAAGTCAGTTGATCAAATGAAAATGCTGGCCCACAGATGGCTCCAACTTCATCCTGTTCCGTACTTGTATGTCTCATAACAATAAAAATGCTTTCAAATGAGCTGATGTAGGTAACAGCTCTTAGCTTGCCAATAAAGTTAGGAATCCTTAACCTGTAATATAGCTGTCAATAAAGCTAGGGATCCTTAACCTAGTCAAATCCTGTGTTAAAAAAAAAAAAAAAAAAAAAAAAAAAAAGGGGGAGAGAGGGGGAGATGGAAGAGAGAGAGGGAAGAGAGAGGGGAGAGAGAGAGATGGGAAATGGGAGAGGGGAGAGATAATGAGAGGGGGAGATGTTAGAGGGGGAGAGACGTTAGAGGGGGGGAGGTGTTAGAGGGAAGAGATGTTAGAGGGGAGAGAAAGGAGAGCGGAGAGTTGGGAGAGAGAAGAGAGAGGGACAGGCAAATGGTGAGATAGGTAGAGATAGGTAGAGAGATAGGTAGTGAGAGAGATAGGTAGAGAGAGAAAGGTAAGGAGAGAGATAGGTAGAGAGAGGTATAGGTAGTGAGAGGCAGTGAGACAGATAGGTAGAGAGGGAGAGAGATAAGTAGAGGTAGAGAGAGAAACATGTATTGAGAGAGAGATAGGTAGAGAGATAGGTAGAGAGAGGTAGAGAGATAGGTAATGAGAGAGAAAGAGAGAGAGAGAAAGAGAGAGAGAGAAAGAGAGGGAGGGATTTCAGGTCAGTTAACAGGAAGGTGTGAAATCCTGTGTATGTGTGTGTGTGTGTGCATGTGTATGTCTGTATGTGTGCCCGCACTTCTAAGTATTCATACTGCTAATAAATACCAGTAGTAATACCGGTAATTCTAACTACCAATAGTAATTCTAACACTTACCAATTCTACTTATAAAACACAGAAAGTAACTAGGTTGTAAAATTTAGCTTGTCTCAGTTTCTAGGAGTGTCTGACGTCACCCCTCGCTAGGCTGCTCCTCGCTAGTCAACACTGTCTTCACCTTACCTATGCTATTTCTACTCTAATTCTGGTGATAGCTTGCAGGAGTGAGTGACCAGTATCTAACAGTGATGCAAGACCAGAATCCAGAACCCGACATGCAACCACAATGTGAGCAATACTTGCGCTGGCAGCGGTGTGATGACAGGTTGCCAGATGCTGATGACTTAGTCGTCGTACATAGGCCTTTTATCACTATTTTGAAAATTCTTCACCCATGATGTTCATAACCATATATGCTCCTACATCCCGCATCCCTCAAGTGATTTCACTTATCACTTATGATAGAATACACTTCACTTATAATAGAATAAATACACTTCACATTCGGTGTTACACTTTATATGTATAATGTCACACAACTGTTGTGACGTCACTGCTTCAGCAGGCCTACTGCCACCTTCCCTTGTTATATATTTTATTTTTTCCTTTCTACTTTTGCTTATTCACTTTTCACTCTCACTTTATGGTGCCCCACGTTTCACTTGTTAACCAATCTCTTGAACACCCACTTCCACACTCACTTTTATCTTTGTATATTTGAATCTGTGTAACAACAGGTGCCTACTAGCCTCTAACGGTTTGACACTTTGAAATATTAATGATTTCAGGCTTCCTCTGACTTTTTTTTAACTAATAACTTTAGTTATCACTCGTAGGATTGTTCACTGATGTTGTCACTACCACTGATTACTGCTAGCAGTTACTGCACGCCTTAAAAACACTTAAGTTCTCGGAGCCTTGTGCCCCCACGTCTGCTGACTGAGTGTGTGTGTGTGTGTGTGTGTGTGTGTGTGTGTGTGTGTGTGTGTGTGTGTGTGTGTGTGTGTGTGTATAATTTATTGTTATAAATTGTGCAATGCACTAGGCTTATAAATTGTAGAGTGAGAGAAGCAGGGAGGTTACAAAGATCAAATTTCAGCCTCTTCCAAAACTAAGTACTGGCGGGAAGTAAGGCAACTATGATCGGCTGACTGCTAAGAGGCGGACTGTATCTGTGTATTTCGGGAATTATTTTGGTTGAGATACATGTTAAGAGTTCATTGTCTACCGTGGATACAGGTTGTGGCGAATGTAGCTACACGATTTATGTGATTTATATATACCAGGTATAGGAGTGTACAATTTTTTTGCCTTTGTTAATACAAAATTAACGTGACTGCTTAATGAGAGATATTCACCCACCTCAGTGGTCACTGATATTTTTATAATCCCTTAGGAAATATACATTATATTTCTTGCACATTTGTAAAATGTCAGTGCTCAGAGTTAAAGTGCTGTGAAAACCCTTAATAATCGTTTATTGAAGTAAATATACTTGTACCTAAGTTATTTCTTGAGTATATTGTAGTGATTATGTTTCATACACATTCTGATATTGCATATATGTCTGATGAGCACACTGAGCATACCCCTACCTCTGTTACAATGTGTCAGTTATATTATACATATGTCTGATAAGTACACTGAGCATACCCCTACCTCTGTTACAATGTGTCAGTTATATTATACATATGTCTGATAAGTACACTGAGCATACCCCTACCTCTGTTACAATGTGTCAGTTATATTATACATATGTCTGATAAGTACACTGAGCATACCCCAACCTCTGTTACAATGTGTCAGTTATATTATACATATGTCTGATAAGTACACTGAGCATACCCCAACGTCTGTTACGATGTGTCAGTTATATTGTACATATGTCTGTTAAGTACACTGAGCATACCCCAACCTCTGTTACGATGTGTCAGTTATATTGTACATATGTCTGATAAGTACACTGAGCATACCCCAACCTCTGTTACGATGTGTCAGTTATATTGTACATATGTCTGATAAGTACACTGAGCATACCCCAACCTCTGTTACGATGAATCAGTTATATTTACTATTTAATTCACAAGTGAAGTCAACGGTGTGTTAGAAACAAGATTTAAATGAGCGCTGATCCCATTATATGTAATAGTATTGTGTTGTCACTAGAACATTAGTTATCTTCAGTTTTATAATTACAGTTCTTGAAATAAGATAGGAAACAAACAGGTAGCATTGCTCATCAGGCAAGCGTTCCTGACATGCAAAGTAATGCAGGAGATAATCAGGAGAGTGGTGGAACAACTGGGAGAAAGAGTTTTCATAGACAATTAGTGCGGGTTTGGAGACAATTAATTCTGTCTCACAAGCCTGCTGGAGTTCTATGACAGGTGGCGAAATTATACCAGGAAAGAGAGGAATGGTAGAACTGAGAGGTATTTTACTCCAAGAAGATTTTTTACATTGTACCACACAAAAGACTTGACATAAACTAGAGGAGCAGGGAGGGATAACAGAGAAGGCACTACAGAAGATTAAAGAAAAGCTAAGAAAAAAAAAGAGAAAGAGAGTGATGGTTTGAGAAGAAGTGTTAGACTGGATAAATGTGACAAGTGGGGAACATGTTAGCGATATGCCGGAAGTCACAGAGTACAAAGGTTTCTGGTTAAAAAATGCTATGAGTTTGAGGAGAATAATAAAAACATGGACTGACAGGAATACACTACCGTATAACTTTTACAAAATATAGGATTGGCCAGCGAAGTAATTACTGGAATTCAAACCTAGTAAATACAGGTTTAGGAAAATTCGAGAAAATGAAAGACCGATATTTGAGTTCAGACATAGGGAAACAGTACTGTATATCTTTATCAAGATGGAAATGTGGTTGGGTATAATACCGAGCATATTATCTGAATCACTATATAATGAAAAACTTATATAGTCAATGTGAGACTAGAGAACTTAAGATTAGCTCTAAAGAACTAGCCAGTAAGGAACCCACGCCTAAGAAATCATGTCAAGAAACAGAAAGTTCAGAGGTTCGAAAATAAGACTGGCCCCAGAACTAAGGACCAGAGGAAGCAAATACTGAGAGAACTTGATAAAGAGGACAGGAAAAGATAACTCACAAGGAAGGAAAATGAAACAGTGGCATATTTTTATTTTTTTCAACGCAAAATGAACCACAAAGCTTACTGTATATGTTGATTCTGAGATCCTTATTAACGAATGAGGGACTCAGCAGATTATGGTTATATACAAACACACCAATGATGTCATTGAAATAACTTGACCCGCCTTAGCGCCTCCACAGACAGTATTTTATTTTCTTCTGTCTACATGTGGAATCCTGCCTTTCACATTTCATGGTTATCTGCAGGACTTACGACCGCACTACTCATTAACATGGTGCTTTAGCCAATCGTTTCCATATAATTTTGGGTCGAAAGTATTGCTGTGTTATCCCAATCACAAGAGCATTTGTGTCATGATCTGTGTCTAGTAGCTGATTCTCGTTCTACACAACACGCTAGTTTCATGAGAGATGCTTATGATGCAGTAACTCCACGACACGAGTGTAATTGTAAATAAACATAGCTAACGTGTAGTAGTCAAATACTCTACTACTAGTCTTTAAATTCCCTCTTTTATCTTACGCTTCCTTTGTTCACTGAAGGTCTCACTTTCTTAATGCTCTTCATTTTCACATGTAGTGGACGTTTTAAGCACTTTTCTCTCTCACCCTCTCATTTAATCTCCTTTCAACATAATCTTTGTGTCACTCTCCGTTTACTGTTCAGGCCACACACCCCTCTCGCTCCTTACTTTCTCCCTCTCTTGCTCAACATCTCCCCTCATTCTCTTGTTTACACCCCATGTACCCTTCACTACTTACCCATTGAGGATAATTGGCTCGTTTCTTATAGCGAGCATCAAACTACACGCCATTTTTTTCCACCACAGTGTTCATGAAGAAAAGCTTAATGAGACAAAGTTTCGATCCCTTTAGAGCTTTATCACGTCATGACGTCTTTCAATAAAAGTTTGGTCTACATTCTTTTTTTTTTTTTTCAAATTTTTTTTGTTCGCTGTTCATGTTCATCTAAAAGCACTTTTACACATCTGCATGTTCCTAGTCTCTAAAACGCACTTGCTCCCAAATAATGATCTACCCATTTATACTAACCTGTTCACTAACATTAATCAGCCTATGTATAATAACCTGCCCATTCACAATAACATGACCTAGAAAATTAACTTGCATGCGTACACAATCCGGTCCGTGAACATTAACCTTCGGTATAAACCTTGGTAATAAATACCTACAAGTTGGTTTAGAAAAAAACGGAAGTGATCACGGTCCCAGGTCCAAAACGTTTTCTAATGAATATGTCCTAGTGTTTGCTTATGCGTCTTTTCTAAACCAACTTCTAACGTTAACTTGGCCACATATACTCCCTTGTTCACTCATATTGTCCCGTAAATTATTCTTCCCAGGTATATTGTCCTTTTTATATATATTACTCTGCCCAACTATATTTCCCTGCCTATGTATATTACCCTGCCCATGTATATTGCCTTGCCTCCGTAAATTAATCCTGCTACCAACATTTACTATATTTTACGCCGAAAGTTATGTGTTTACACAGAATTACGTTACCACTATACACTCCCTACATTAGTAGCAGACTATAGACAAATGAACAGTCGTAACATGTCTCCATAACGGTGCGGGTAGGTTAGGTTAGATTAGGCTAGATTAAATTATTGTAAATTAGGTTAGGTTAGGTTAGGTAGTTTATCGATAAATGTTTTCATTTGTATATACCTATTCAAAAGTTGAATTTCATAGTAGTGTTTTCTCGTTGGTTTTATTTTAGCTGTTTGTATGTGTTTGTATGACTGTGTGTATTGCTTCTCGCCTTATGAAAAACACCAGATATCAGTTTTCTGGCGTCTCGATAACTGATTCTAATAACTAGATTATAGACATACTGGAAGTAAAGATAATCAAGTTGTAGGGAGGTCTCAGCAAAAAGCCTCGATATAAACTGTAAGGTCTTCGGCTATCTGCCGAACACCTTACACTTTATAGAGTTCTCACGTACTTCCCTGTGTTTTGAAGGGCTAAAATGTATTCTCATGATCTCAGATATATTTACATGAATTCCCATGAGCCCCAGTGCTTTGCATACATTCTCATTAACTCCACTGTTCTCTCATGAAATCCCAGTGTACTTATATGTTCTCCCATGTATTTTTCCGAATGTGCACATCCGTGCTCCCTCCATGTGTGTCCCCTCTTCAGTACGTGCTCTTCCTTCAATTAGTCAGGCTAAATTAGCCACCCTTACATGCATCGCAGTCCTTTCAAAATTCACCCCTGCGCTCATTAACAAGCTCTCACCCCAACGCCGTTTCAGCCTTCCACATCCTTCCACCAAGTTGACTTCTGACCTGTCCTGACCTGATCTGACCTGACCTGACCCTCCCAGGTAAGTCCAGAACTCGACAATGGCAGCCTGTATTTATGTTCCTTGTTGTCTTCCGTGACCATCTAACCTAACCTAACCTAACCTAATCTAACCTAATATAACCTAACTCAACACCCACTCATATCCACTCATAAGAGTAGGCCAACCGGTCCACACTAAGCAGGTTCCCCTCAAACCCAAAACCAAATCCACAAACAAACCCACATTCAACTCGACCCATGGAATAAGAACATAAGATGATAAGTAAGACATTTGTGCAACATTTGGGAATCTTTATTCATCAGGAACATAAGAATGGAGGAACACTGCAGCAAGCCTGCTGGCCAATACAAGGACCTGTCTTGTATAGGCCTTTTATTTGTCCAAACTTTTCCCAAAGCTACCCAAGAATTTGCTTCCGTAACCCCAAACACCAATCATACCCAGCCCCTAGCACTTATATATTTGTCCATTCTCTTTTTAAAGCTACCCAAAGTCCCAGTTTCGATTACCATATACCTGAAGTATCCCAGGAGAGGGTTTCGGGGGTCAACGCCTCCTCGGTTAGGTCTCAAACCAGGCCTCGTGGTGGATCAGAGTCTGACGAACCAGACTGTTACTGCTGGCTGCACGCAAATAGACTTAAAAACCACAGTCCGGCCGATCAGGTATTGACTTTAGGTGCCTGCCCAGCGTCTTCTTGAAAACAGCCAGGGGTCTATTGGTAATTTCCCTTATGTATGCTGGGAGGCAACTGAATGGTCTTGGGGCCCCTGACACTTATTGTGTTGTCTCTCAGTGTACTCGTGGCGCCCTTGCTCTTCATTGGGGAAATGTTGCATCTCCTGCGAAGTCTTTTGTTTTCGATGGGAGTGATTTTCGTGTGCAAGTTTGGTACTAATATCTCTATGATTTTTCCAAGTGTATATTATCATGTATCTTTTTCGCTTGCATTCCAGGGAATACAAATCAAGGGACTTCGAACGATCCCAGTAATTTAGGTGCTCTATCGTACGTACGTATGCCGTGAAAGTTCTCTGTACATTCTCCAGGTAAGCAAGTTCTGTTCTGTTGTAGATTCGCTGGTACTACCTGGCCGGGTATTTTCCAGATGGTGACCCGGCCTTGGCTCCCAAGAATGGGAGTGTCTTGGAGGGCATGCCAGCTGTGCAGCAGCTGGGGATGCGAGGAAGGCTATTGAAGCTGCACAGCAGCAGGCAGTGTCATGAAGGGCCAAGAAAGCAGGAATTAGAGGGTCTCATGGAGCCACACCCCAACTTTAGGCCGCGGCCTGAATGCTGGGGACACTCACTTCATGCTGATTGTTCGATGAAGTAATGGCTGTTAATGGATGGAGCCATTTTTGATGGACTTGAATTTTGTTCTGGAGACTTGGATCACCTGGATCTTTCTGATTGTGTTGTTTATATGGTTTTCCGTCTCTTCCAACAAGCCATATGAAGATAATCGTTATAGGCTTGGCGTCTCTAGTTTTGAGGGTTCTCATTATCCATCCTATCATTTTTCTAGCAGATAAGGTAGATACATTGTTGTGGTCTTTGAGGGTGAGATCCTCTGACGTTTTCACTGTCAGATCCTTCACATCAGTTTCTCGCTCTGTTGTATCGTTAGAATTTGATGTATTCCCTGATAGTTTTAATTTCCTCAAGTTTTCCGTATATGAGTAGTTGAAATTTCTCTTCATTGAACTTCAAATTGTTTTCGGCGGCCCATTTAAAGATTTAGTTGGTGTCCACTTGATGTCTTGCATTTTTTTCGATGGACGACACTGTCATAGCCATTCGGGTGTCTACCGCAAAGGAAGACATGGAGCTATGTCTTATATCTCATCTATGTCAGATATGAGGATAAGGAGAAAGATGGGAGCGAGTACTGTGCCTTGCGGAACAGAGCTTTTCACCGTAGTAGTCTCAAACTTTACTCTGTTTACTATTACTCTTTGTGTTCAATTTGTTAGGAAGTTATAGATCCATCTACCAACTTTTCCTGTTATTCCTTTATCACGCATTTTGTGCCCTATTACACTGTGGTCACCCTTGTCGAAGGCTTTCGCAAAGTCTACATCTGCATTTTGTTTATCCTATAAAGCATCCAGGACATTTTCATAGTGGTCCAGTAGCTGGGACAGGCAGAAGCGACCTGCTCTAAATCCATGTTGCCCTGGGTTGTGTAACTGGTGGCTACTTTCCTTCTTAGAACTCTTTCGAAGATTTTTATGATGTGGGATGTTAGCGCTATCGGTCTATAGTTCTGTGCAATTGCTTTACTGTCACCTTTGTGGAGGGAGGCTATGCCTGTTGTTTTTAGTGATTGCGAAATGAGCCCTGTGTCCATGCTCCGTCTTCATAGAATGCTGAAGGCACGTGACAGGGGCTTCTTGAAGCTCTTGATGAACACGGAGTTCCACGAGTCCGGGGCAGGGCAGAGTGCATGGGCATGTCATTAATTGCCTTTTCGAAGTCTTGTGGTGTTAGGATAATATCAAAATATTTGAAATGACCAAAGTTTGATTCTCGGTCATTAAAAAATAATTTAGAATGTCAGCCCTTAGTCTGGCTAACGTCTCGTTGAATACTGAGTCGTATTGGGAGTTTAGAATCTCACTCATTTCTTTCCTGTCATCTGTGAAGGTCCCATCTCGTATAAGCAGGGGTCCTATACTGGAAGATTGTTCCATGCATCGACAACTTTATTTGAAAACCAATAGTTACCTATGTCCTTTCTAAATCTAAATTTATTTAACTTAAATCCGTAATTTCTGGTTCTTACTTGATTCGATAATCTCAGTCAGTATTTTATTGATATCTCCTTTGTTTATGCCCATCATCTACTGATACGCTTCAGTGATATCTCCTCTCATTCTACGTCTCTCAAGAGTGAAGATTCAAGACTCTGAGTCTATCTTCATATGGGAGATCCCTAATACAGTGAATCATCTTTGTCAACCTTCTCTGTATGTTCTCCAATAAATTTATATAATTTCTGTAAAAAAACTGACCAGCATAATGTATGTGAGGCCTTACTAGCGATGTAAAGAGCTGTAAAATAACTTTTGGACTCCTGCAACATATACTTCTTGATATAAATCCAAGTAATTTGTTAGCCTTATTATGCACACTTAGGTACTATTGTCTTGGCGTGGACTTTACTCAGTGGTGACGTAAACCTTGAAAATGGTATACTAACGACAGGTTGATAAGTAACACCCATGCGCAACAGTTAGGTATCTTTATTCCAAAACGTTTCGCCTACACAGTAAGCTTGTTCAGTCTAGTAAAAAAGAGTTAGTAGAAGCAGTAAAGATATGAAGACGATGTAATCAGTCCATCATCCTTGAAAACGTAGTTTTGAGGTGGTCTGTCCCTCAGCTTGGAGAAGAGTTTTGTTCCATAATCTTGAACAATGTTAAGCTGAAGCAACAGTATGGAGACATATACTGACAAAAGTGAAGCGCATCCCACTTGCCGTTTTTTTTAAACCATTTATCACATCTGTCAGACACTGCAGCATCATGGAATCTTGATACAAAGAATTCTTCAAACCTTGTCCAACCTTTGGACAAAGACCTACTATGACCCCGCCTCCTCCTGCTTCGTCTCACCTGACTACAGTATAAAAGCCACTTCTACGGCCGTATGCTGTACATTCTACAAGATTGATGGACTGAACACATCGACTCCAGGCTAAGGGACTGATTACCTCTACTCCTCTCCTTACACTTTTCTGCTTTGTATTGGACTGATGAAGCCACTGTGTGGCGAAACGTTTCCTCAGTAAAGATTCCCATATGTTGCATAAGTGTCTCAATCTTCAACTTAACTTTTTTTTTTTTTTTTTTTTTTTTTTTTTAACCATTTATCACAGAAGAAAGAATGCAATCACTGAGAAACCAGGTCCTTCTCAAATCCATTCCTTCTCACTTTAAAAAGTTGTGGAGAAATTTTCTCCAGGAGGGGGGTATCAGCCCCCTTCAGCCCCCTTCAGCCCTTTCAGCCCTGAGGGGCCACTCAGAAGGGGCGAGCGTCTTGTTTACTGCTAGAGTAATTGATCACAGATGCTATGCCACATAGTCAAATGACCTCTGCTCCTTGCAGCGGTGTTGCAACGTGTATTTTTATAAGAGACAGTACATCTCTTACTTAGCAGGACAATTAAGAAAAATCCTGCTCCCACTTTATTACCATAGTAAAGATAGTGTACATTGTTGTCTATGATTAAGACAGCAAGAAACAAACATTCTGCTTTGCTTCATCGAGGAGGTGACAAGGATGCAAGGTACTAGGTCAGCATTTTTTTTTTGTGCTGGGGGCAGTGACGGCATGGAGCGCTGTAGCGTCTGGCAGATTAACTTTGACTCTACTACGAGTGACACTGACGCCAGGATAACCAACAAAGAACACTGATCTGTGCGTTAGTGTGGACAAAGTGTCTCACAAAACACGATAAACATAGGAGAAGTGTGATCAGCTTCTCTTGTGATACATTGTGAACAATAAAGACAAATCTTGTGGAACATAGTGTACCAGTGTGCGTTTCCTAGACAATGGAAGACGTGGACATCCAAGGACACTTCAGCTTCTATCAAGTCACCGATATCTGTCGAAGGTGTTGAGAACACCATAGCTCACGTTACAAAGAGCAAGGTATGTTACGAATTTCTTGTAGATCGGGGGATTGCGCAATTCTTGAGTCACAAGGAGTTTGTAATCAACCTATAATCAGCAGTAAGGTGTGGACTTTTGAGTCCAAACAAGTAGGTATTTCGTTAGCCATCATCGAATGAAATATGCTGACATAACACCCCCTAGGGGTAATTTATACTTACAAATTGTATCTCTTGACAGCCCACTGTTGTGATGGTTTCGACAGCTTCTAGACCTCGTCTGCAGGGGCGGCTGTGTAGACGATTTGCTGTCATTTATCAGCTAAGTGTTCATTATATATAGTTATAATAAACACAGCAGGTAAGGCCAAATTTCTCAACAGAGTATGGTCGTGCTCGAACCGGATAAAGACCACACTGTGGTCCAAATATGTTGTACTACAGTGTACAAATAACCTATGAGCCAAGGTCCTTCGAAAAAAGCTGTAAAACTAGTGTTTTACAATATAAATCAGTATAAATGAGTCCCTCCAGACTCAATCACAGAGAATGGGCAGCCAAAAGAAAACGGGCGCTCACCCAACGTTCACCCAACGAAAACGGGAGCTGGGTGACTCACCCAACAAGAAGACGGGGGATGGTATCCTGCACCCTCCATCAACTGCTCCAATCTCGAAATCGCTGATTAAGACAACCTAAGTGATGATGTTTGTCTGAGTGTATATATATACACAGTGTTTATAATGTTTATAGACAGAAATTAAGAGACAAGATTGTGTTAAAGTTTGTTTCTTATAGATCTACCTGTTATATTAAAGGAACTTATATATAAAGTGTAAGCTTTCAAATATATATTAACAGTGAAATTTATATATGTGTAAGTAATATTCACGTGTGATTTACAGTTATACAGTGACATTTATAGTGTATAGTGAATGAAGTGTATAACATTGTTATTTACGATTAATCATCATGGTCAGGCTGACACCGCAAACTCTAAGCCATAAACACCAGCCACATGTACGGTGTACCCTTCATGGTCATTGACCCTGAGGTTAAGCTTAGTGGGTCAGTAGTGTCTGACTCGATTATTGCTGACTTAAGCATAACAAAAACTCAGCTGTCTATAGCAGTACAGTGTTTTATAAACACTCTAAGTGTGGTGCTAGAATTTTCAGTATACCATTAAAATGGCTTGTTTGAAAACTCAGTTTCAGTCTTTACGGACTAAGATTACACAATTAGAAAATCTAATTTCAGTCTGTCTAGGATTAACTCAAGATACAAACATAGATTTTGATGATCTTGAGGTCAAGTTTGGATTATTTACACAACGTATGAAAATAATTAATTCAGACTATACAGATTATGAAAATAAATTTCTTGAATCAGATCCATCTGAGGATGAAATTAAAAATGTTTTGGATACTTTTAGTGATCAACAATTAAGGTGGACAGGAGTACAGGCTATCTGCCGTAAAACTCTGTCACAGAGACCTACTATAACTAGTGGGCAACCACCTGTTACACCTGTAACAACAACAAGTGTCCCATTACCAAGCTTACCTACATTGTCATTACCTATTTTCCAAGGTCATAATTATGAAGAATTCATTAGTGGTTTTCAATCCATAGTAAATTCACGAACTGACATAGATGAGATTGCCAAGTTCAATTACCTTAAATGTCTTGTGAAGGGAGAACCCTATGAACTGATTAAGTCATTTCCGGTGGTTAAAGGTAATTATCAAATAGCCTTACGTGTCTTAGCAGACAATTACTTCGATGCTGACAAGGCTAGAGTTAGACATGCAGTCTTAATATCAAGCTTGAAGCCACCCAAACATTGTTTTTCAGACTTACAGGCATTTAGAATTACATTAGACAATAGTCTCAGATCTCTAGATGCTAAATATGACCTAAGACAATGTGATTGGTTTATCAGTGGTATTGTACAAGATAAGTTGTCACCACAAACTATTGAACGATTAAATATTATGTTCAATAAACGCTATTTCACTTGTGAAGAAATTAGCAATGGTTTACAAACAATAGTTTCATGCATGCAAGCAACGAGACAAGATGAAAAATCCACAAATCCAGTGGATAATAAACCTTCAACTCAGTATAAAAAGAGTATACCTACTCCCACTAAACCACATAATGGGAAATCCCATATAGGCATTTATCAAGCTGTGAATACAACAGACAGTAAACAAACTGTCACACATAAACGTACTCCAAAATGTGTACTTTGTGATGGAACACATTGGGCACAGTATTGTATTCAATACACATCAATGGAGGCACGTAAACAACGTGTTCATCAGCTGAAAAGATGCATCAAGTGTTTAGGTGAACACAAGGGAGGTAAATGCTCACTGAAGAAGTGTTTTAAATGCAAGGGTATGCATCATACAGCATTATGCCCAAATACTTTTGCTGAACAGCAGCAGACTTCCACAGAATCAGGAAGTCAACAAGCAACAGCATTAAATGTGAGAGATAAGTTTAAGGCAACTGCTCTCCCGATAGCTCGAGTTGAGTTATCTAATAAATTACACAAAACCAATGTGTTAACACTATTTGATCAAGGCTCACAAAGGTCCTTCATAAGAAGATCAGTGTTGCAGAAACTGAATAAACAACCCTATGCCAAAATACAGTTAGATATAGCTGGTTTTTTCCATAATTCTGGTAAACAGACATATGACCTAGCCAAAATCACTGTTGGTCTAGGAAACAGGAAAAAGACAGTAGAAGCTGTGGTAGTAGATGATTTGCCTAAGTCTGTGCAGATCCAGGGATTAAAAGAAACAGTTGCAGCACTGAAAGCAGCTAAGGTCAAGTTAGCCTGTCCTGACATACAGACGGACACAATTAGTCCAATTGATTTAATCATTGGAAGTGATTATTATCACTGTTTTGTGCAAAATATAGTAAGTAAACATGATGTTCACTTGCTGAAAACAGCAGGAGGCCACATGATATGTGGTCCCATTCCCTCTCAAAGTGGGAAAGAAGCTGATATTGATTCAGTGGAAAATGTACTAGTTACGAGAATAACCGCTGATCATGTACCACAGCAAAAATTATCATTACTGGAAGAAATGAATGAACCAGTTGATAAGTTGTGGGATTTAGATGCGATAGGTATTGATGTAAATAAACCAAGCCCACAAGAGTCTCAGACTTATAACCAATATTTGGACACTGTCAAATATAAAGATGGACAGTATTGGGTTAGGTTACCATGGAAATTAAATCCACCACATCTGCCTAGCAATTATCGCATGGCTTTCGGACAGATGAAAGCACAAATACATGAGCTCAGGAAGAATCCAGAGCTACTGACTGTCTATGATAATATCATACAAGAACAGTTGGACAATAAATTCATTGAGGAAATAGTCGAAGATAAGTTGAAGACAAACGCTCATTATCTCCCGCACCATGGAGTCAGAAAAGATTCTGAAACCACTCCACTACGTGTTGTATATAATTGCAGCGCACGTGCAAATAAAGATGTAGCAAGTCTTAATGACTGTCTGATGACCGGACCCTCACTAACTGAGAAGCTTGGAGACGTGCTTATGAAATTTCGCACAAACCCATATGCCTACACGGCTGATATTTCCAAAGCTTTCTTAAGAGTAGGACTACAAGAAATAGATAGAGATTATACTCGATTCTTGTGGCCTGAAAATCCACATGATCCTCAAAGTCCTGTGAAAACTTATCGTTTCAAATCAGTATTATTTGGTGCAACATCCTCTCCATTCTTACTAGAAGCTACTCTAAATACACATTTGAAGAAATCTGAAAGTCCCTTCAAAGAAGTCTTAAAGAAAAGTTTCTATGTGGACAATCTTCAAGGTACTGTGAATAAAGAGGAGGATTTGAAATCCTTATACAGAGGAGCTAACAAGGAGATGAAAGAAGCAAATATGCCTCTAAGGATGTGGAATACAAATTCAAAGCAATTAAGGGAACTTATCAAAGAAGATTTCCCTGAAACTGAAATTCCTGATTGCAACAATATGCTGGGACTTAATTGGAACACACAGGAAGATACTTTGAGTCTCAAAAGGATAAACAATAAATCATGCAGTACACTCACTAAACGTAGTTTACTGTCAGAGGTATCACAATGTTTTGATCCTCTAGGACTCGTCTCACCAATTACCATAAAAGGTAAAATGCTTATGCAAGATGCATGGAAGCTCAAAATTGGATGGGATGAGAACTTGCCTCTAGAAATGAGTCAAGCATGGGATGAAATATCCAAGGAGTTTAAGCAACTTCATCAAATTAAATTTCCCAGACAAATAGGTCAAGAGGGAAACAATTACACATTACATGTGTTCTGTGATGCGTCAACCAGAGGTTATGGCGCTGTAGCTTACATGAGTAATGCTGAAGGAAGTACACTAATTACTTCAAAGGCCAGGGTAGCACCCTTGAAGGTCAGAACAGTACCACAATTGGAACTGACAGCACTCTATGTAGGTACAAAATCAGCTGTCTATCTCAACAAAGTACTTGATCATCTCACTATTGAGAAAACCGTGATCTGGAGTGATAATGAAGCAGTTCTCCAGTGGTTAAGAAATAATAAGAGTAAGTTGGTCTATGTACAGAACAGAGTAGCAGAAATAAAAGAGATGCAGAGAGATTATCTCTTTCTCCACGTCTCTACCCAAGAGAATCCAGCTGACATGTTGTCACGTGGTGTCCCACTCAAGAAATTTGTGAATAATAAATTATGGCTCCACGGACCGAACTGGCTCTCTAATGGAAATAACTGGCCTCAGCAAAAAGATTACATTATGCCAGAAGAAACAGTCTGCTTGAACACAGCAGAAATAAGTTGTGTAAATACTGCAGACACAACAGAAATAGTCATTGATGGATCTAAATACTCATCTTTGGGTAAACTCTTAAGAGTTACAGCTCTTGTCTTTAAATTCATTAAAGGAATAAAACCTGATTATGAATGTCTTGAACCCATTAAATACTGGGTGAAACTAATACAGAAAGATGTGTTCTCTACGGAATATAAATTTCTAGAAACACAAGATAAATCCCCAAAGAAACCTGCCATGATTAATTCTTTAGGACTTTATCTCGACTCAGAAAAGATTATAAGATGTCGAGGAAGAATTCATAATTCTTCACTATTATCTTTATTGTAAACGTTTCGCCATCCAGTGGCTTTATCAATACAAATTCTTGGACATAATTAGAAAACAGAAGAACTATATACAAAAGATGAGGTAATCAGTCCCTCAGCCTTGGAGGTGGTGTTTACAACATCTCTACAACCACGGTGTTGTAAACACCACCTCCAAGGCTGAGGGACTGATTACCTCATCTTTTGTATATAGTTCTTCTGTTTTCTAATTATGTCCAAGAATTTGTATTGATAAAGCCACTGGATGGCGAAACGTTTACAATAAAGATAACCAGATGTTGCACAAGTGTCTTAACTTTCATCTTGTCGGTATTGTATACCTGTCTTGCACATATTTCACTGTGTTTGTTTACTATTAAATTATTGTAAACGTATCTAAAATATATTTAGTTGGATTAGGCTAAAATAAATTGCGCTTGTTATAATAAGGTTAGTTAAGTTTTCTAAGGTTACTGAAAGCAGTGAAGAGTTTTTACGAGGATAGTGAGGCTCTAGTTAGAGTATGTAGGAAAGAGGGAGATTATTTCCCAGTAAAAGTAGGCCTTAGACAAGGATGTGTGATGTCACCGTGGTTGTTTAATATATTTATAGATGGGGTTGTAAGAGAAGTAAATGCGAGGGTCTTGACAAGAGGCGTGGAGTTAAAAGATAAAGAATCACACATAAAGTGGGAGTTGTCACAGTTGCTCTTTGCTGATGACACTGTGCTCTTGGGAGATTCTGAAGTGGTGGAGGAGTGTGAAGGAGTGGTGGAGGAGTGTGGAGGGGTGGTGGAAGATTGTAGAGGTGTGGAGGCGGAGTGTGAAGGGGTGGTGGAGGAGTGTGGAGAGGTGGTGGAGTAGTGTGGAGAGGTGATGGATAACTGTGGAGTGGTGGTGGAGGAGTGTGGAGGGAAGGTAAAGGAGTGTGGAAGGATGGAGGAGTGGTTGTTTTGCATATTCTGAAATCACCTGTTTACTGTGATCTTATTGCATATACATATATATATATACATATATATATATATACATATATATATATACACATATATATATACATATATATATATATATATATATATAAACCATACCCCCGGCCGGGATTGAACCCGCGGTCATAGAGTCTCAAAACTCCAGCCCGTCGCGTTAGCCACTAGACCAGCTAGCCACAATAAGATTCATCCAACTAGGTATATTTCTACACCATAGGAAGGTTAGCACAGGCACCTCTATGACCGCGGGTTCAATCCCGGCCGGGGGTATGGTTTATTTGCAATCGTGTCATTACGATTTCTTGAGTCATGTTGACGGCAGTGAAGGGACTTGAGCTAGAGTTCGTCACGGCCACGCTAGCTGGAGATTCGTCTGTAAAAACTTGCATTTGTGGTCACAGAGGTGCCTGTGCTAACCTTCCTATGGTGTAGAAATACACCTAGTTGGATGAATCTTATTGTGGCTAGCTGGTCTAGTGGCTAGCGCGACGGGCTGGAGTTTTGAGACTCTATGACCGCGGGTTCAATCCCGGCCGGGGGTATGGTTTATTTGCAATCGTGTCATTACGATTTCTTGAGTCATATATATATATATATATGTATATATATATATATATATATAATCTTTTCTTCTTTCAACGCTCCTGCCATATCCCACCGAAGAAGGGTGTCCCAAAAAGATTAACAAAAGTTTCTCTTTTAAACTTTAGTAATGTATACAGGAGAAGGGGTTACTAGCCCCTTGCTCCCGGCCTTTTAGTCGCCTCATACGACACGCATGGCTTATGGAGTAAGAATTCTGTTCCACTTCCCCATAGAGATAAGAGGAAATAAACTAGGGCAAGAACTAGCAAGAAAACAGAAGGAAACACTAAGGGATGTGTATATATATATATGCTTCTACATGCATGTGTAGTGTGACCTAAATGTAAGTAGAAGCAGCAAGACCTGAAATCTTGCATATTTATGACAGAAAAAACGACACCAGCAATCATACCATCATGTAAAACACTTACAAGCTTTCGTTTTACATTCACTTGGCAGAGGCGGGGCCAGGAGCTGAGTCTCCACCCCTGCAACCACAATTAGGTGAGTACAATTAGGTGAGAACACACACACACACACACACACACACACACACACACTCCCTCGATCACCCTCCCCTCCCCCGTTCACCCTAAACCCTCCCCACCCCTCCCCACTCAGCTCCCACATAGCCACAGTTCCTCCACTACTTCCCCCCCCACACTCTGACATACACACTACTAACCTAACATACAGAACTACATAGGTTTCCCACTCTGAGGCAATCAGGATAAAACAAAAATGGGTTGCCAGAGAGCAACAAGAAAAACCAAAGGACAGGAAGAGGAAAATGCAAAGGAAGATTGGGCAGCAGAGCTCATAAAAGGGATCATGAATGGGAAAAGAAACTAGAAGAACTTAGCATGAGAATGGAAGAGAGGATAGATATGGAAAGCAGGAAGTGGGAGGTGCATGTCAAAGCAGCAGAAGCTAGGATACAGAGTTTAGAAGAGGAATTGAAAAATCTGAAACAGCCTAAAGAACTAAAGAACATTTTGGGATTGACAACAGAGACTGCTACCTCAGTCACAAATAAGGGGACTGTAGGGAAACAAGGGGCACAACTGCATGGAGATGCTCTATCAGAGGGGACTGTAGCAAATGAAAGAGCTAAGCTTTATGTGGAGGCCCTAACAGACAACAACAGAGCCCAAGGAAAGCCGAGAAGGGAAAATGACAGGCCACTGAGCCCAAGTACATTAGCCAGTGAAACTGATGAAAGGAAAGCTGCAGTGGAGGAAACCAAATTAAATGAGGGGATACACAGGGATATGCAGTGGGAGAATGAAAGGGTGAGGTCAGTCTTTGTGTATGGGCTCCAGGAAGTCGAAGGGGAAACATATGAAGCAAGAAAACAAGGGGAAAAAAAAGCAATTGAAAGCATCATGAAAGCAATAAGAGAAGACGATATGACCCAGCTGGAAAATTTTCGGAGAATAGGGGGGTTTGTAAAAAAAAAGAACCCGGCCAGTGAGAGTGACCTTCAAGGCAGAAGCGACTCGGACCAGGATCCTGCAGGAGAAAGCACGATTAAGGGACATGACGGCATACAGGAAGGTGTATCTCGACCGCGACAGAACACAAGAAGAAAGGAAGAAACTGAGAGAGATGGTACAAAGGCGAAAGGAGGAAAGAGAGGGGATGGAGAAGGCAGACAGGCGATCCCAGACCCAGGAAGAAGATCAAATACAGCCTCCCTCACAACGTTCTATAGAAGCCTCCCAACCAGGGCAACCCCAGTGCAACCAAACACTCTAAATCAAAACACCCATGCCACATCCAATGCCCCCACCCACTACATTACAAACTTCACCCCCACAGCAACAACCCATAGTTCCTTACCAGGTCTCCCACTTCCCCAACCCCAATATACTTCCCAGACCACAGTCTTAGAAAAGAAGTTGAAGGTGTGGTATACAAATGCAGATGGAATAACAAACAAGTATGAGGAGTGGCACGAAAGAATCAAAGAGACATCCCCAGACATAATAGCACTCACAGAAACAAAACTCACCAGAATAATAACAGATTCAATCTTTCCATCCGGATATCAAATCCTCAGGAAAGACAGAGGGAGGAGAGGGGGAGGAGGAGTTGCACTGCTCATTAAAAACCAGTGGGGATTTGAGAAAATGGAAGGAATGGATGGCATGGGCGAAAGGGACTACTTAGTAGGAACAATCCAGTATGAGGGACATAAGGTGATAATTGCAGTAATGTACAACCCACCACAGAACTGCAGGAGGCCAAGAGAAGAATACGATGAGAGCAACAGAGCAATGATCGACACACTAGCCGAGGTGGCCAGGAGAGCACACATGGGGGGAGCAAAGTTACTAGTTATGGGTGATTTCAATCACAAGGAGATTGACTGGTACTGGAGAACCTCATGCATCAATATGTTAGAGACACTACCAGAGAGAGAGGAAAGGATGAACCAGCAAGGTTGGACCTTGTATTCACCATGAGTAGTTCGGACATCGAGGGTATCATGTATGAAAGGCCCCTGGGAGCTAGTGATCATGTGGTTCTGTGGTTCGACTACATAGTTGAGCTCCAAGTGGAGAGTGTAGCAGGAATAGGCTGGGAAAAACCAAACTACAAAAGGGGGAACTACTCAGGCATGAGGAACTTCCTTCAAGACATTCAGTGGGAGAGGGAACTGACAGGAAAACAAGTACAAGAAATGATGGACTATGTAGCAACAAAATGCAAGGAGGCAGAGGAGAGGTTTGTTCCCAAGGGAAACAGAAATAATGGGAAGAACAGAACGTGTCCTTGGTTCACCCAAAGGTGTAGGGAGGCAAAAACTAGGTGTACTAGAGAATGGAAAAGGTACAGAAGACAGAGAACTCAGGAAAATAAAGAAATCAGCCGAAGAGCCAGAAACGAATATACACAGATAAGAAGGGAGGCTCAGAGACAATATGAAAATGACATAGCATCAAAAGTAAAGACTGACCCGAAGCTGTTGTACAGCCACATCAGGAGGAAAACAACAGTCAAGGACCAGGTAATCAGACTGAGGAAGGGTGATGGGGAATTCACAAGAAACGACCGAGAGGTATGTCAGGAGCTCAACACAAGATTTAAAGAGGTATTTACAGTGGAAACCAGTAGGACTCCAAGAAATCAGAACAGGGGGGCACACCAGCATGTGCTGGATGAGGTACATATAACCAAGGAGGAGGTGAAGAAGCTGCTATGCGAACTTGACACCTCAAAGGCGGTGGGACCAGACAACATCTCTCCATGGGTCCTTAAAGAGGGAGCAGAGATATTGTGTGAGCCATTAACAACGATCTTCAACACATCATTTGAAACTGGGCAACTCCCTGAGGTATGAAAAATGGCAAATGTAGTCCCAATTTTTAAAAAGGGAGACAGACATGAGGCACTAAACTACAGACCTGTATCACTAACGTCTATAGTATGCAAGGTCATGGAGAAGATCATCAGGAGAGTGGTGGGGCACCTGGAAAGAAACAAGTGTATAATTGACAACCAGCACGGTTTCAGGGAAGGAAAATCCTGTGTCACAAACCTACTAGAGTTTTATGACAAGGTGACAGAAGTAAGACAAGAGAGAGAGGGTTGGATCGACTGCGTATTTTTGGACTGCAAGAAGGCCTTCGACACAGTTCCTCACAAGAGGTTACTGCAAAAGCAAGAGGACCAGGTACACATAACAGGAAAGGCACTGCAATGGATCAGAGAATATCTGACAGGGAGGCAACAACGAGTCATGGTACGCGACGAGGTGTCAGAGTGGGCGCCTGTGACAAGCGGGGTTCCACAGGGGTCAGTCCTAGGACCTGTGCTGTTCTTGGTATACGTGAACGACATAACGGAAGGGATAGACTCAGAAGTGTCCTTGTTTGCAGATGATGTGAAGTTAATGAGAAGAATCGAATCGGACGAGGATCAGGCAGGACTACAAAGAGACCTGGACAGGCTACAAGCCTGGTCCAGCAACTGGCTCCTTGAATTTAACCCTGCCAAATGCAAAGTCATGAAGATTGGGGAAGGGCAAAGAAGACCGCAGACACAATATAGTTTAGATGGCCAAAGACTGCAAACCTCACTCAAGGAAAAAGATCTGGGGGTGAGTATAACACCGAGCATATCTCCTGAGGTGCACATCAATCAGATAACTGCTGCAGCATACGGGCGCCTGGCAAACCTACGGATAGCGTTCCGATACCTCAGTAAGGATTCGTTTAAGACTCTGTACACCATCTACGTCAGGCCCATACTGGAGTATGCAGCACCAGTTTGGAATCCACACCTAGTCAAGCACGTCAAGAAATTAGAGAAAGTGCAAAGGTTTGCAACAAGACTAGTCCCAGAGCTACGGGGATTGTCCTATGAAGAAAGGTTGAGGGAAATCGGCCTGACGACACTGGAGGCCAGGAGGGTCAGGGGAGACATGATAACGACATATAAAATACTGCGCGGAATAGACGAGGTGAACAAAGACGGGATGTTCCAGAGATGGGACACAGACACAAGAGGTCACAATTGGAAGTTGAAGACTCAGATGAATCAAAGGGATGTTAGGAAGTATTTCTTCAGTCATAGAGTAGTCAGGCCATGGAATAGCCTAGAAAGTGATGTGGTGGAGGCAGGAACCATACATAGTTTTAAGGCGAGGTATGATAGAGCTCATGGGGCAGGGAGAGAGAGGACCTAGTAGCAATCAGCGAAGAGGCGGGGCCAGGAGCTGTGACTCGACCCCTGCAACCACAAATAGGTGAGTACAAATAGGTGAGTACACACACACAGACACACACATATATATATATATATATATATATATATATATATATATATATATATATATATATATATATATATATATATAGCATATGAGAAGTTTTTACAAAGTAGAAGTGATGCAAGGAGGGAAGAGTATATGGAGAAAAAGAGAGAGGTTAAGAGAGTGGTGAAGCAATGTAAAAAGAGAGCAAATGAGAGAGTGGGTGAGATGTTATCAACAAATTTTGTTGAAAATAAGAAAAAGTTTTGGAGTGAGATTAACAAGTTAAGAAAGCCTAGAGAACAAATGGATTTGTCAGTTAAAAATAGGAGAGAAGAGTTATTAAATGGAGAGTTAAAGGTATTGGGAAGATGGAGGGAATATTTTGAGGAATTGTTAAATGTTGATGAAGATAGGGAAGCTGTTATTTCTTGTATAGGGAAAGGAGGAACAACATCTTGTAGGAGTGAGGAAGAGCCAGTTGTGAGTGTGGGGGAAGTTCGTGAGGCAGTAGGTAAAATGAAAGGGGGTAAGGCAGCCGGGATTGATGGGATAAAGATAGAAATGTTAAAAGCAGGTGGGGATATAGTTTTGGAGTGGCTGGTGCAATTATTTAATAAATGTATGGAAGAGGGTAAGGTACCTAGGGATTGGCAGAGAGCATGCATAGTTCCTTTGTATAAAGACAAAGGGGATAAAAGAGAGTGCAAAAATTATAGGGGGATAAGTCTGTTGAGGATACCTGGCAAAGTTTATGGTAGAGTTATTATTGAAAGAATTAAGAGTAAGACGGAGAATAGGATAGCAGATGAACAAGGAGGCTTTAGGAAAGGTAGGGGGTGTATGGAACAGGTGTTTACAGTGAAACATATAAGTGAACAGTATTTAGATAAGGCTAAAGAGGTCTTTGTGGCATTTATGGATTTGGAAAAGGCGTATGACAGGGTGGATAGGGGTGCAATGTGGCAGATGTTGCAGGTGTATGGTGTAGGAGGTAGGTTACTGAAAGCAGTGAAGAGTTTTTACGAGGATAGTGAGGCTCAAGTTAGAGTACATAGGAAAGAGGGAAATTATTTCCCAGTAAAAGTAGGCCTTAGACAAGGATGTCTGATGTCACCATGGTTGTTTAATATATTTATAGGTGGGGTTGTAAGAGAAGTAAATGCGAGGGTCTTGGCAAGAGGCGTGGAGTTAAAAGATAAAGAATCACACACAAAGTGGGAGTTGTCACAGTTGCTCTTTGCTGATGACACTGTGCTCTTGGGTGATTCTGAAGAGAAGTTGCAGAGATTGGTGGATGAATTTGGTAGGGTGTGCAAAAGAAGAAAATTGAAAGTGAATACAGGAAAGAGTAAGGTTATGAGGATAACAAAAAGATTAGGTGATGAAAGATTGGATATCAGATTGGAGGGAGAGAGTATGGAGGAGGTGAATGTATTCAGATTTTGGGAGTGGACGTGTCAGCGGATGGGTCTATGAAAGATGAGGTGAATCATAGAATTGATGAGGGGAAAAGGGTGAGTGGTGCACTTAGGAGTCTGTGGAGACAAAGAACTTTGTCCTTGGAGGCAAAGAAGGGAATGTATGAGAGTATAGTTTTACCAACGCTCTTATATGGGTGTGAAACATGGGTGATGAATGTTGCGGCGAGGAGAAGGCTGGAGGCAGTGGAGATGTCATGTCTGAGGGCAATGTGTGGTGTGAATATAATGCAGAGAATTTGTAGTTTGGAAGTTAGAAGGAGGTGCGGGATTACCAAAACTGTTGTCCAGAGGGCTGAGGAAGGGTTGTTGAGGTGGTTCGGACATGTAGAGAGAATGGAGCGAAACAGAATGACTTCAAGAGTGTATCAGTCTGTAGTGGAAGGAAGGCGGGGTAGGGGTCGGCCTAGGAAGGGTTGGAGGGAGGGGGTAAAGGAGGTTTTGTGTGCGAGGGGCTTGGACTTCCAGCAGGCATGCGTGAGCGTGTTTGGTAGGAGTGAATGGAGACAAATGGTTTTTAATACTTGACGTGCTGTTGGAGTGTGAGCAAAGTAACATTTATGAAGGGGTTCAGGGAAACCGGCAGGCCGGACTTGAGTCCTGGAGATGGGAAGTACAGTGCCTGCACTCTGAAGGAGGGGTGTTAATGTTGCAGTTTAAAAACTGTAGTGTAAAGCACCCTTCTGGCAAGACAGAGATGGAGTGAATGATGGTGAAAGTTTTTCTTTTTCGGGCCACCCTGCCTTGGTGGGAATCGGCCAGTGTGATAATAAAATATATATATATATATATATATATATATTTTTATATATATATATATTTTTTAATATATATATATAATGTATGATATATATATATATATATAATGTATGATATATATATATATATAATGTATGATATATATATATATATATAATGTATGATATATATATATATATATATATATATATATATATAATGTATGATATATATATATATATATATATATATATATATATATTTATATATATATATATATATATATATATATATATATATATATATATATATATATATATATATATGGCTTCCATAGCAACGCTCTTCTTGCCGATTAAGGCAAGCGAAAATTTGTGTATGCAATAATTACGCAAAAATCATTCTGAACCTAATAAAAAATATATATTTCATATAGATCAAATATATCTGTTTGTCTGCTATAGTGAGCTACTCCTCAAAGGTGTTGCATAATGAACACTTCCTCATGGCGCCCTGTCTTTCACAGCTTTGCATATCCTGTCTCGGGTATTTGTTCCGAGAATTTACATAAACATTTCCATTGAATTCTAAACTCAAAAGTTCTCGAAATTCTCATACAAACTTGTGCACTTCTCGACTTTTCAAAGATCCTCGCTTCTCCACGCACACACATCTTCTAACCGCCGGTACCACTTCACCACTACACCAACACCTCTGATAGTTAGGTAGGTGTTATCAGGAATCGTATCTGTTTTGCGATTAACATACATAGGATCGAGACTCCACAGCTCCTTATGCTGGATAACAAATACAAAGCAGTGCTTCATGAAACCGTATACACAAACGTCTGTTCAGTTCCCTATATCCTGCAGCTGTTACACAGTCTGGATAGCGTAACTCATGCAGGAATGTGGACATCGCAACAAAGATGCAGAATAAGTCTGTGTATAATAAATTTCTCTCTAAGTAAAGCTTTTCTTCAAGCGACTATCCAAATAATGGATTGTTCAGCATCCTTGTGGCATTGTCTAAATGTCAACACTTTATGCGTTCTTACAGCGCTGTATGGAAAATTTTGCACATGTGTAGGAATAATTTTTCAAAGGTGCATGTGTTAGTCTTACACAATTACATAGGTGTATCCGGTATTTGCTCACTTTGATAGCTGTAATCTTCACCTCAGACCACTACCTTAGTCGTAGAGTAAGTTACACCAGCCTCTCCTTAACACCGTCTGAGACTTCGTACGGTCTTAGGTTAGATTTTTTATGTCATATTGCACACCGAAACCCCGTAAACACGGGCTCACACTCGACTACCAATATATTAACAAACCTAACTCCTAACACCTTACCACGCTATTACACTTTGCCTCCAAGTACTAAAAGCACGTAATCACGTACAGACACATCGGAAAAAAAAATAATAAGAAAGAATCTCAAACGATGAAAGCATCAAAGAAACAGATTGACAACCACGCTTGAATACATACATGTAACGGCACACTCATACATGAAGAGAAATCCACAGAAAAACTGGAAAATTACCCACATTGCGGATTAGGTTAGAGAATCGCTGGTATTATCCCTGGTTGAGCACACAGCCATCATTGTAAATTAACAGAATAGCAAGCACTAGCAGAGCTCTGGAGAGCGGCTTGAATAAAAGCTTCCCATATCATGAACCGATAGCTGGAGGGGATTTAAGGGAGAGGGGATATATGCTATGTTCCATCATCCCTGTCACTCATTCTATAATCTATTCATAATCTGCATATTCATCACAGGCGAATCCACCATAATATGCATACATGTTGAAAACATAGATGCAAAAGACACGCACGAACACATGTCACCACACATACGGATGCTCGCGCGCACACAAACACACACACACACACACACACACACACACACACACACACACACACACACACACACACACACACACACACACACACACACACCTACACACACACACACACACACCTACACAAACACCTACACACACATACACCTACACACAGGCCAAGTGGCTAATCGACATGTGCCTAGGACAAAATGGTAACTAACTAACACACACACACACCTACACACACACACACACCTACACAGACAAACTCCTACACACACATACACCTACACACAGGCCAAGTGGCTAATCGACATGTGCCTAGGACAAAATGGTAACTAACAAACACACACACATACACCTGACATGGGATACATTATGAATGGAGGGACTGCAGATATCATCGTGAAAAAGACCTAGGAGTAAATGTAACAGCAAGTTCATCATCAGAATTAAACATAAACTGTATAACGTCAGTAGCCTATGCAAGACAGAGCATGCCTCATAACACCGTTCTGGAACTTGAACAAAAAATCCTTCAGAACTTTTTATACAACACATGTTAGACCAGTCATTGTGCATACGGGTCCAGCATGCAGCCCACATGGTCAGGCACGTACAGAAGCTCCAGATCTATATAGCCAGACAAGTGCCAGGAATGAGAGGAATGTGCTATGAGGAGAGGATGATGAAACTGGACGCCTCCTTACACCACCCAAACGCTTCCCCATCCTTCAACATTCACACGCTCTCCCCCCACTCCTAAATTCTCACATTCCAAATCCTTTGAGCTTTCACACATTCCACCTTCCGTCAACGTCCACTCGTTCCCTCCCTACACCCTCACACACTTTTCCCCTCATTATGCCACCCTCTGTTTTCCCACCATCACGCCTCACATATTTTTTCCTCCCTAGGCAAACACACCTTTTCTCCTACATTCATACGCCATTCCCCATACACCGGCTCACCACCCAGAGTAACTACAACGTTAAAGAGCACAAGAGGAAAAATAAGAAAAGATTACGAGGAATGAATTGACTGTGAAAACATTCAGAACTGGGAGTAGCGTAGTGGATCAAATAAGGGATTAAAGAAAAAGATGCTAATGTGAAATGAAAATGAAGAAGACAAAGCATTGACGAACTGTCAATGAAAGCAGAAATTTAAGATCTGGTATTGCGATGAAAATCAAATTTTAGATCTTGAAATTTTTCTGTGGTCTACATCAAGGAAGATCAGATGGAGAAAGAATGAAGAAAACAAGAGAGAAGTAGGAAAGAAGGAAGCAGCAGCGAAAAAGGAACGGTGAAGAGACAAGCTACTTTAGAAGGTGTGCGGAAATTCAGAAGAGCACCAGCAAGCAGTCAAAAATAATTACTCACCGTTTTTCCCCCGCCTTTATCTTATCTACCTTCCACCCTGATCTCACCCATCCTCCACCCTGATCTCACCCATCCTCCACCCTGATCTCACCCATCCTCCACCCTGATCTCACCCATCCTCCACCCTGATCTCACCCATCCTCTACCCTGATCTCACCCATCCTCCACCCTGATCTCACCCATCCTCCACCCTGATCTCACCCATCCTCCACCCTGATCTCACCCATCCTCCACCCTGATCTCACCCATCCTCCACCCTGATCTCACCCATCCTCCACCCTGATCTCACCCATCCTCCACCCTGATCTCAACCATCCTCCACCCTGATCTCACCCATCCTCCACCCTGATCTCACCCATCCTCCACCCTGATCTCACCCATCCTCCACCCTGATCTCACCCATTCTCCACCCTGATCTCACCCATCCTCCACCCTGATCTCACCCATCCTCCACCCTGATCTCACCCATCCTCCACCCTGATCTCACCCATCTCCACCCATCTCATCCATTCTCCACCCTGATCTCACCCATCCTCCACCCTGATCTCACCCATCCTCCACCCTGATCTCACCCATCCTCCACCCTGATCTCACCCATCCTCCACCCTGATCTCACCCATCCTCCACCCTAATCTCACCCATCCTCCAACCTGATCTCACCCATCCTCCACCCTGATCTCACCCATCCTCCACCCTGATCTCACCCATCCTCCACCCTGATCTCACCCATCCTCCACCCTGATCTCACCCATCCTCCACCCTGATCTCACCCATCCTCCACCCTGATCTCATCCATTCTCCACCCTGATCTCACCCATCCTCCACCCTGATCTCACCCATCCTCCACCCTGATCTCACCCATCCTCCACCCTAATCTCACCCATCCTCCAACTTGATCTCACCCATCCTCCACCCTGATCTCACCCATCCTCCACCCTGATCTCACCCATCCTCCACCCTGATCTCACCCACCCTCCACTCTGATCTCACCCATCCTCCTCCCTGATCTCACCCATCCTCCACCCTGATCTCACCCACACTCCACTCTGATCTCACCCACCCTCCACCCTGATCTCACCCACCCTCCACTCTGATCTCACTCACCCTCCACTCTGATCTCACCCACCCTCCACCTTGATCTCATCCACCTTCCACCTTGATCTCATCCACTCTCCACCCTGATCTCAATCGCCTTCCATCCTCATCTCATCCACTCTCCAAAACTCCACAATGCACTACTACTTTTAGCTAACCTATAACTAATTCACCCAAACTCTTACTCTGCCGTCCCCACCAGTCTCGTTCATCCTTCACCCAGTTATTATTTATCAGTATTGCTAACACATCCACTGCCCCATATACTGCCACAACCCCACCCTGGGGTTGTGGCAGTATATGGGGCAGTGGATGTGCTCTCTCTCTCTCTCTCTCTCTCTCTCTCTCTCTCTCTCTCTCTCTCTCTCTCCAGCTCTCTATCCCTCTTGCTCCTTCTCACACTATAATCTGCCATCAGTGGCAGATCGTAGTTTGAACTTGCTTGAGAGGAGAGGGGACAGGGGAAAAGAGATGGGGATGGGGAGGAGAATGGAGAAGGGGGGAGAGAGGAAAGGGTACGGGAAGGGGGAGTTAGGTAGGGGTAAGGGTGTCAGGACGGGGGGGGCAACATATGGAAATTGAACAGAAAATTTAAACCAAATGGCGGTCATTTCCATGGCGTTAAACGTAGCGGAACAAGCTTTTATTGGGACAACGTGTCGTTCTGTGTAGAGCATCACCAAGTCATTGCTCTACGTGGAGTTTCATTAAACCATCGATCACTGCAGAGCTTTATTAAGTCGTAGCTCTGTGTACATATTTTCAAGTCGTCGTGCTCTGTAAGCGCTTCATCAAAGCGTCGGTCGCTCTGTGCGGAGTTCCATCCAATCGACAGTTCGATGATGTTCTACACACAACACAGTGTTGTTGGTGTCCTAGTGAACACTTGCACTGCTACGTGTTTTATTTCTTCAGTACCGTCGGCAATACGACACTTGGACTCGGCCAGAGGATCTGTTGGAAGTTTCACGAAAGGTGAACGACAATGGTGAGTGGGTGTGACCCAGGAGCTGCAGCTCAGTCCGCCTCCCCTCTATCCGCAAACACAGAAAGGTAAATCTTAACAAACTCAAATGTTATCAGCCATTTTACCATCCTCTCTTTCCCCATCTTCCTGGTCCCACTCTCTCTCTCTCTCTCTCTCTCTCTCTCTCTCTCTCTCTCTCTCTCTCAAAAAAAAGGAAAATTGCTTAATATTTTTTTTTTTTACACTGGAGAGTCATATCGGAATTTCATACAACACTGAGCGATGGAGTAGTGCTGGTGGGGAAAGGGGGGGAGGGGGAGGGGAGGAGGTAGGGGAGGGGGTGGTGGGGGTTGGGAGGGATTGGAGAGAGATGAGGGACGGAGGGAGAAGCAAGGGAGGAGGTGTGGGAGGGATGGAAGGGAGATGAGGGATGGGGGGGGAGGGAATGAGGGGATTTGGGAATTTTATTCGTGGTAGAAATTTGATGCACATCAAAGGTTAGTGTTGTCAGGCGGGCATTTTGTGAGTAGCATGTGCGGACATGTGTACGTCAGGTGTACTGATATTAGTATGTGG
>NC_091293.1:31701246-31711246 GCF_038502225.1 Cherax quadricarinatus | reverse complement strand
TATATATGATATACATATACATATATATATATTTATATATATATATGATATACATATACATATATATATATTTATATATATATATGATATACATATACATATATATATATTTATATATATGATATACATATACATATATATTTATATATATTATATACATATACATATATATATTTATATATACATATACATATATATATATATATATATATATATATATATATATATATATATATATATATATATATGCAATAAGATCACAGTAAACAGGTGATTTCAAAATATGCAAAACAACCACTCTGAAAGAATAGAGAAATTCCAAGCGCTTTCGTGACTACTCACATTATCAAGGAACTATGATAATGTGAGTAGTCACGAAAGCGCTTGGAATTTCTCTATTCTTTCAGAGTGGTTGTTTTGCATATATATATATATATATATATATATATATATATATATATATATATATATATATATATATATATATATATATATATATATATACATATATAAAGGGTGTGATAAAAGAGAAAAAGTTAGCTTATGAGAGGTTTTTACAAAGCAGAAGTGTTATAGGAAGAGCAGAGTATATGGAGAGTAAAAGAAAGGTGAAGAGAGTGGTGAGAGAGTGCAAAAGGAGGGCAGATGATAGAGTGGGAGAGGCACTGTCAAGAAATTTTGATGAAAATAAGAAAAAAATTTGGAGTGAGTTAAACAAGTTAAGAAAGCCTAGGGAAAGTATGGATTTGTCAGTTAAAAACAGAGTAGGGGAGTTAGTAGATGGGGAGATGGGGGTATTAGGTAGATGGCGAGAACATTTTGAGGAACTTTTAAATGTTGAGGAAGAAAGGGAGGCGGTAATTTCATGCACTGGTCAGGGAGGTATACCATCTTTTAGGAGTGAAGAAGAGCAGGATGTAAGTGTGGGGGAGGTACGTGAGGCATTACGTAGAATGAAAGGGGGTAAAGCAGCTGGAACTGATGGGATCATGACAGAAATGTTAAAAGCAGGGGGGATATGGTGTTGGAGTGGTTGGTACTTTTGTTTAATAAATGTATGATAGAGGGGAAGGTACCTAAGGATTGGTGGAGAGCATGTATAGTCCCTTTATATAAAGGAAAGGGGGACAAAAGAGTTTGTAAAAATTATGGAGGAATAAGTTTATTGAGTATAACAGGAAAAGTATACGGTAGGGTTATTATTGAAAGAATTAGAGGTAAGACAGAATGTAGGATTGCGGATGAGCAAGGAGGTTTCAGAGTGGGTAGGGGATGTGTAGATCAAGTGTTTACATTGAAGCATATATGTGAACAGTATTTAGATAAAGGTAGGGAAGTTTTTATTGCATTTATGGATTTAGAAAAGGCATATGATAGAGTGGATAGGGGAGCAATGTGGCAGATGTTGCACGTATATGGAATAGGTGGTAAGTTACTAAATGCTGTAAAGAGTTTTTATGAGGATAGTGAGGCTCAGGTTAGGGTGTGTAGAAGAGAGGGAGACTACTTCTCGGTAAAAGTAGGTCTTAGACAGGGATGTGTAATGTCACCATGGTTGTTTAATATATTTATAGATGGGTCGTGAAAGAAGTAAATGCTAGGGTGTTCGGGAGAGGGGTGGGATTAAATTATGGGAAATCAAACACAAAATGGGAATTGACACAGTTACTTTTTGCTGATGATACTGTGCTTATGGGAGATTCTAAAGAAAAATTGCAAAGGTTAGTGGATGAGTCTGGGAGTGTGTGTAAAGGTAGAAAGTTGAAAGTGAACTTAGAAAAGAGTAAGGTGATGTGGGTATCAAATGATTTAGACAAAGAAAAATTGGATATCACATTGGAGAGGAGGAGTATGGGAGAAGTGAATGTTTTCAGACACTTGGGAGTTGACGTGTCGAAGGGTGGATTTATGAAGGATGAGGTTAATCACAGAATTGATGAAGGAAAAAAGGTGAGTGGTGCGTTGAGGTATATGTGGAGTAAAAAAACGTTATCTATGGAGACAAAGAAGGGAATGCATGAAAGTATAGTAGTACCAACACTCTTATATGGGTGTGAAGCTTGGGTTGTGAATGCAGCAGCGAGGAGGCGGTTGGAGGCAGTGGAGATGTCCTGTCTAAGGGCAATGTGTGGTGTAAATATTATGCAGAAAATTCGGAGTGTGGAAATTATTAGAAGGTGTGGAGTTAATAAAAGTATTAGTCAGAGGGCTGAAGAGGGGTTGTTGAGGTGGTTTGGTCATTTAGAGAGAATGGATCAAAATAGAATGACATGGAGAGCATTTAAATCTGTAGGAGAAGGAAGGAGGGGTAGGGGTCGTCCTCGAAAAGGTTGGAAGGAAGGGGTAAGTGAGGTTTTGTGGGCGAGGGGCTTGGACTTCCAGCAGGCGTGCATGAGCGTGTTCGATAGGAGTGAATGGAGACGAATGGTATTTGGGGCCTGACGATCTGTTGGAGTGTGAGCAGGGTAATATTTAGTGAAGGGATTCAGGGAAACCGGTTATTTTTATATAGCCGGACTTGAGTCCTGGAAATGGGATGTACAATGCCTGCACTTTAAAGGAGGGGTTTTGGGATAATAGCAGTTTGGAGGGATATGTTGTGTATCTTTATACGTATATGCTTCTAAAGTGTTGTGTTCTGAGCACCTCTGCAAAAACAGTGATTATGTGTGAGTGAGGTGAAAGTGTTGAATGATAATGAAAGTATTTTCTTTTTGGGGATTTTCTTTCTTATGTACGTGTGTGTGTGTGTTGGGTGTGGGTTTGTTGATGGACAAAATACGAGAATAATTCTTTGACACCTTACTGTCGAATGCGCTGTCATTTTGGATTAGCCAATCCAATAATGTTGAATCTGGGACTGTGTGATGCAGATCAGCAAAATCGGTTTGTTACTGGGTGAAGATTTTTCTGTGATTATTGGAAAATCTTTCAAGAAGAGACCAGAGAACGCAGGAAAGCGAGGTATCAGGCATGAGTCAAGTAACATATAAGTGTCACGTATGTAACACGAACGGTTCATGTATGTAACACGTATCTATCTTGTTCCATGTATTATGCATGCTTCAAGGTATTTCATTGATTGTGATTCAGTTATCATGATTAGTATCAGGTTATCAAGCGAGGAAACCTCATAACACATAGCATCCAACACGAGGATTTATTATCAAAGAAAGTTGTAACAATCTATAGGAACTTTCATAAATTAATTAAAAAATATTACGGTAGAAACAGAAAGAGACAAAGAGAAAATATTCATGGAGAAACAGAGATTGAGGGAAATAATAGGTTAACTGAGACGCGGAAAGACAAGAAAAGCGAAAAATCTTGGAGAAATATGATTTTATTTTTTGAAAAAATACTGAGAGAGAGAGAGTGAGGGGGAGGAGAGAGAGAGACAGAGATAGATAGATAAATAGATAGATAGACAGATAGAGATAGATAGATAGATAGATAGATAGAGAGAGAGAGAGAGAGAGAGAGAGAGAGAGAGAGAGAGAGAGAGAGAGAGAGAGAGAGGAAGAGAGAGAGAAACAGAAAAAGAATATGAGATTATACGTGAAAGTCAGATGACAGAGAAGTTGACCGTGCACACTAAGCTTTTATCCTGGAAAGAACTGCTTCTATCTAAATTAATTGAGAGCTATCGATATTATCAGCTGGCATGAGTCATACACATGACGCGGTTGCTGAATAACGTCAGGAATCCGTTGACTTCAGATTGATGTATTGTGGTATGGTGTTAAAGCCTATATTTTCAAAATGTGCTGTCTTCCAGAAGGCACTGGACAGGCACCTAAAGTCAGTACCTGACCAACCGGACTGTGGTTCGTACGTCAGTTTGCTTGCGGCCGGCAGTAACAGCCTGGTTGATCAGACCCTGATCCACCATGAGGCCTGGTCTCAGGCCGAGCTGCGGGGGCGTTGACCCCTGAAACCCTCTCCAGGTAAACTCCCTTCTCTCTCTCTCTCTCTCTCTCTCTCTCTCTCTCCACTTTCCAGCATCTACCAGAATGGAAACAGGCAAATGATCTGCAATACTACTTAGAGCTGTGTGCACCAATGATTAATCTTTTGGTACTACCAACTTTGCTATGACTAGCAACCACCTACTTCTACCACTTGTACTGTTACTCACTAGGTTGCCTCGTTGTCGACTAATTGCCCTGACGCGGTTGATTAATAACATCAGGAATCCGTTGACTTCAGACTGATGCACTGTGGTATAGAGTTAAATCCTATATTTTCAAAACGTTTTTCCAGCTGGTTCTCGAATGACTGTGTTGTTATCGTGCATGTAACTTTAGCGGTTAGATTATCCCACTCTAATAAAACTCTATTTGATGTAAAACTTTTGCATATATTCATCGTGCATCTTCTGCCTTGTGGTTTCATTCCAATGTCATAGGTTTATGAACTCAGGGAGCATTTCGAACAGTTTTCCATGTCTGTGTCAAGGCTATTCTATAACACTGACTCGTCTCCAAAGACAGAAATGTTGCAACTTATCACAATCAATGTTACAACTTCTCTTACTTCCTTCTAGGGTCTGAGATTAGTGTAGTAATTGTTTATAATAAGTTTAGAGAAGAAATAATAAAGAGTAAACAAATACTGTTTACAGCGGCTTTACCTCTAAAGGCACTGTAATAACATAGTCAAGGAAAGAGCCTGGAATACTGAAAATGGCATACTTGACGGACGTATTCATTCATCATTCGAGGAACAGCAATGAATATGATCACTGCTGGGGAAAAAATCAGCCTTCTCACAAAAGCTTCTAGTTTAGATAATCGCAATCAGAACGGGAATTTTTCCTAGTTTACCTTCATGAGGCTGCTGTTGGGAGAAAGATTTACCCATCGTGACTGAAGTAAAAAGTCTTTCTGCGATTATTTTCGCCATGGAGAGGCTTCTGTGGCTCAGGGATGGATACGGAACCCATTCATTTTTAAACCGGATTCCGTGGATGATAGTAAAGTAATTCAAAATGAGCATTGTAAACTGAAAGGCAATGAAGAAATTGGAATGGAATTCGAATTAATGACGGTAGAAAACTTCTGGTGTGTGGAGCTCAAAACATTACCACAGTTAGCAGAAAAGCTTCGGAGATTCTCGTGCTACTTGCCACCATGATTTTGCTTGACACAGCTTTTTCAGTACTTCTGTGTATTAAAAAAACAAAAGCTAGAAATCATCTTGATCCAAATAATAACATCCGTGTGGCTATTTCTAAAATAAATCTCAGTTTGAGCCTCATCACTAATGAATGTCAACAACATACGAGCAACTAAACAGGACAAATGTATTTTTTCTGTTAATCATTGAATGCAAGAATATAGTTATAGAATATAGTTATAACTGTGTCACTGATCTGCTTCACCTTCATTTTTTTCTGTAAAATGAAGGAAAGAAGATTACAGAAAGACATTAAAGTTTCAAGCTATTTTTGACAGTGTGCACGACAGAAAAATAAGACTATAAGGTTAATTTAAGAACCATTGCTATTGAGGCGCACCGGTGTCCGAGGGTAGAGAGTGACTGTTACTCCTTCCTTCTCGCCTTCCAAGAGAGAGAGAGAGAGAGAGAGAGAGAGAGAGAGAGAGAGAGAGAGAGAGAGAGAGAGAGAGAGAAATCCCTTCTCAAAAGGGTAAAATTTTACTACAAATTGCTTTAATTTCGTCACACGAACGGCCGTTAACCTTATGGCTTCGTCGAAGGGAAGAAAGGAGTGGAAATTTCTCTCATTAATGTATGTCTCCTTGTTATCGTTAACGAAGATTTCCTGCATAAGTAAGACCCTACATCGAGTTTATGAACTACTGTCGCCTGCAGGTCATCATTAACATATTGAGTTATTCCATCACCGATTTTTATATGAACATAAGTACCAGCCTAATTAAAAAAAATGTATACTGTCAAGGCTATTTCTCCTTTTTTTTTTTTGGGGGGGGGGGGGGGGGGGCCCCAAAGACAAGATTTATAAGCAGTATTATCTGAATTTTCTGACATGGCGTCCCATTTTCTTTAATACACTGAGAGCTTTAGTGAAAAAATCTTTTAAATGAGGGAGTGAGAGAGAGAGAGAGAGAGAGAGAGAGAGAGACAGAGAATGGAAAAAGTAAAGAAGGGAAAAATTAAAAAAAGCACATCTCCAGCATTTAAATTGAGGCAAAAAAAAAAAAAACACTGCATCAAGAAAATTGAGTAGAGAACAACACTGACAGCAGAAATTGTGAGGGGAAGAGACCATCAAGTTCCTGGAGAACAGAAAACGAGGCCAGCACCACATGAAGAACTGGAAATGACAACAATACCACATGGTGGACAAAAAAACCGAGACCAGGACCACAGGGAGAACATACAACTAACTCAGTACCATTTAGGGAACCGAAAACGTAACCACCAGCATTATGTAGAAAACAGAAAATAAAACGAACACTGCATGAAGAATAGAAAACGAGACCAGAATAACAAGAGCAGAAAACGAGAGAATATTGGGAATTAAAAGACATCGAGGCACACATTAGTACATAACATGAGAACAACTCCGCCGTGGAACAGAAAGCGATAAAAGGATATTTGAGAACAGAAAAAGAGAATAACACCACCTGGAGAACATACAAGACGAACAATACCTGGACAACAGAGAACATCATAAACATCACCTATAGAACAAGAAACTAGAGGAACACTTGCGGAACAGAAAAGGAAAGCACCAAGAAAATGAAGATATCAAAATTTTGATAAAAGGAATGAAGAAATTTTCTTTCAATTTATTCTATGAAGAATATAAATAGATAAACTGGTAAAGATAAACAATTATATTTTTGTAGTGATGTTCTGAAACCGTAGGGAAAAAAGTTATCTGCACTGTTGTACAGGCAAAACTTTACATAATTTGCTAAGGGGAAAAAATTCCTTTATTATCGCCCCCAACAAACACAGAATACAACCTCGTTCATATTTGCTAATATACAGGGCCTTAAGCCATCCACCAACAACAAAATACCTTTTATCAGTGGACTTCTAGAGGAGTCTAATGCAATGTTTGCAGCCTTCACAGAGACTCACACAAAAGATCACTTTGACAGTGAAATATGGATAAGTGGTTACAACCTTTTTAGATGCGACAGAATGAACAGGCAACAAGGGGGGGTTGGCCTGTATGTCAATGAGTCCCTCATCTGCACGGAGTTGCTAAACACCACAAATGAGGTAGTTGAAGTTCTATCAATAAAGATCGAGAACCAAAACCTAGTCATTGTGGTTGTATATAAGCCACCAGTTGCAACCTCACAACAGTTCAAGGAACAGTTACTGAAAATTAATTACTGTCTGGAAAACCTTCCAGCTCCATCCCCAAACATCTTAATGCTTGGTGATTTCAACCTAAGGCATACAAAATGGAAGAATGTAGCAAATAATGTTATAGCTGAAACATTCCCCGGAGGTAGCACAGATGAAAGGTCACACACACATGAGCTACTAAGTCTCTGCGAAAAACACACCTTAAGTCAGCAGACAGTGGAGCCAACAAGACTAGAAAACACACTTGACCTTATCTTCACAAATAATGAGGACCTGATAAGAGACATAAGAATATCAAAAACAACTAATTCTTATCACAACCTAATCGAAGTCCAGACGTACATGCATAGGGGTCCTGATCACCAGAATGCATGTACCTGTGAAGGTGTCTTCACAAAATACAACTTCAACAACAAGAACATCAACTGAGACAAGGTAAACCATGTCCTAAACGAAACATGTTGGGAAGATATCTTACATGACATGGATCCAAACCAGTGCCTTGAAAGGATCAACTTCCTGGCAGCTGAAGCATGTTCTAGGCATATTCCCCAAAGAAAGAAGAAGAGCAGGAGTAAACTGGAGAGCGAAAGACGCTCCCTCTACAGAAGACGACGAAGAGTCACTGAGTTCCTCAGGAGTGCTGGAATATCTGATACACGAAAGGAGGCGCTGACCAGGGAAGTGGAAACTATCGAACTTAACTTAAACGACTCTTACAGGAACCAGGAGAGACAGGAGGAGCTTAAAGCTATTAGTGAAATTGAAAGAAATTCAAAATATTTCTTTTCATATGCCAAAAACAAGGCAAATACCACATCTAGTATCGGGCCCTTACTCAGACAGGATGGGACTTACACAGAAGACAACAAGGAAATGAGTGAAATATTGAAATCCCAGTACGACTCTGTGTTTAGTAAACCACTAATCGGTCTGAGGATCGACGACCCAAATGATTTCTTCATGAATGAGCCTCAAAACTCCATAAATGTATGCCAGATTTCCGACATTACCCTAACTCCGATAGATTTCGAAAAAGCCATTGACAACATGCCCAAGCACTCAGCCCCGGGCACAGACTTGTGGAACTCTGTTTTCATTAAGAACTGCAAGAAACCCCTCTCGCGTGCCCTAAGTACACTATGGAGGAGGAGCTTGGACATAGGTGAAATTCCACAGTCACTTAAAACAACGGATATAGCCCCACTCCATAAAGGTGGCAGCAAAGCATTAGCTAAGAACTATAGACCAATAGCTCTGACGTCCCATATCATAAAAATCTTTGAAAGAGTGCTAAGAAGCAGGATTGCAAATCACCTGGATTTCCAAAATCTTCACAATCCAGGGCAACATGGGTTCAGGGCAGGTCGCTCCTGCCTCTCACAACTACTGGATCACTATGATATGGCCTTGGATGCACTGGAAGAAAATCAGAATGCAGATGCAATATACACAGACTTTGCAAAAGCATTTGACAAATGCGATCATGGCGTAATAGCCCATAAAATACATGCTAAAGGAATAACTGGGAAAGTGGGGAGATGGATCTTCAACTTCCTAACAAATAGAAAACAAAGAGTAGTGGTCAACAGAGTTAAATCGGAGGCTGCCATAGTGAAGAGCTCTGTTCCAAAAGGCACAGTACTCGCCCTCATCTTATTCCTCATCCTCATATCAGACATAGACAGAGATATACATCACAGCACCGTATCATCCTTTGCGGATGATACTAGGATCTGCATGAGGCTGTCATCTGCTGAGGACGCGGTTAACCTCCAAGAAGATATAAACAAAGTTTTCCAGTGGGCAACGGTAAACAATATGATGTTCAATGAGGACAAATTCCAACTGCTCCGTTATAGAAAACTGGAGGAGATAATAACTAGAACAGAGTATACTACAGACTGTGGCCATACAATAGAGCAGAAAAATAATGTAAGGGACCTGGGAGTAGTAATGTCTGAGGATCTCACTTTCAAGGATCACAGCAATGCCACGATCGCACGTGCAAAGAAAATGATAGGATGGCTAATGAGAACGTTCAAAACGAGAGATGCCAAGCCAGTGATGATCCTTTTCAAATCACTTGTTCTCTCTAGGTTGGAATACTGCTGTACATTAACATCTCCATTCAAAGCAGGTGAAATCGCAGATCTAGAGAGTGTACAGAGATCCTCTACTGCATGTATAAGTTCTGTCAAGCACCTCAACTACTGGAAACGCTTGAAAACACTTGACTTGTACTCGTTGGAACGCAGGAGGGAGAGATATATCATAATCTACACTTGGAAAATCCTGGAAGAAATGGTCCCAAATCTGCACACAGAAATCACTCCCTACGAAAGTAAAAGACTGGGCAGGCGATGCAAAATGCCCCCAATAAAAAGTAGGGGCGCCACTGGTACACTAAGGGAAAACACCATAAGTGTCCGGGGCCCAAGACTGTTCAACAGCCTCCCATCAAGCATTAGGGGAATTGCCAATAAACCCCTGGCTGCCTTCAAGAGAGAGCTGGACACATACCTAAAGTCAGTGCCGGATCAGCCGGGCTGTGGCTCGTACGTTGGACTGCGTGCGGCCAGCAGTAACAGCCTAGTTGATCAGGCCCTGATTCATCGGGAGGCCTGGTCATTGACCGGGCCGCGGGAGCGTTGATCCCCGGAATAACCTCCAGGTAACCTCCAGGTAC
>NC_091293.1:31673746-31698746 GCF_038502225.1 Cherax quadricarinatus | reverse complement strand
TCCACTTCCTGACTACTCTGTGGCTGAAGAAATACTTCCTAACATCCCTGTGATTCATCTGTGTCTTCAACTTCCAACTGTGTCCCCTTGTTACTGTGCCCAGTCTCTGGAACATCCTGTCTTTATCCACCTTGTTAATTCCTCTCAGTATTTTGTATGTCGTTATCATGTCCCCCCTATCTCTCCTGTCCTCTAGTGTCGTCAGGTTGATTTCCCTTAACCTCTCCTCATAGGACATACCTCTTAGCTCTGGAACTAGTCTTGTTGCAAACCTCTGCACTTTCTCTAGTTTCTTTACGTGCTTGGCTAGGTGTGGGTTCCAAACTGGTGCCGCATACTCCAATATGGGCCTAACGTACACGGTGTACAGGGTCCTGAACGATTCCTTATTAAGATGTCGGAATGCTGTTCTGAGGTTTGCTAGGCGCCCATATGCTGCAGCCGTTATTTGATTGATGTGCGCTTCAGGAGATGTGCCTGGTGTTATGCTCACTCCAAGACCTTTTTCCTTGAGTGAGGTTTGTAGTCTTTGGCCCCCTAGACTGTACTCTGTCTGCGGTCTTCTTTGCCCTTCCCCAATCTTCATGACTTTGCACTTGGTGGGATTGAACTCTAGTAGCCAATTGCTGGACCAGGTCTGCAGCCTGTCCAGATCCCTTTGTAGTTCTGCCTGGTCTTCGATCGCATGAATTCTTCTCATCAACTTCACGTCATCTGCAAACAGGGACACCTCGGAGTCTGTTCCTTCAGTCATGTCGTTCACAAATACCAGAAACAGCACTGGTCCTAGGATTGACCCCTGAGGGACCCCGCTTGCCACAGGTGCCCACTCTGACACCTCGCCACGTACCATGACTCGCTGCTGTTTTCCTGACAAGTATTCCCTGATCCATTGTAGTGCCCTCCCTGTTATCCCTGCTTGGTCCTCCAGTTTTTCCACTAATCTCTTATGTGGAACTGTGTCAAACGCCTTCTTGCAGTCCAAGAATATGCAATCCACCCACCCCTCTCTCTCTCTTGTCTTACTGCTGTCACCATGTCATAGAGCTCCAGTAGGTTTGTGACACAGGATTTCCCGTCCATGAAACCATGTTGGCTGCTGTTGATGAGATCATTCCTTTCTAGATGTTCCACCACTCTTCTCCTGATAATCTTCTCCATGATTTTGCATACTATACATGTCAGTGACACTGGTCTGTAGTTTAGTGCTTAATGTTTGTCTCCTTTTTTAAAGATTGGGACTACATTTGGTTTCTTCCATGCCTCAGGCAATCTCCCTGTTTCGATAGATGTATTGAATATTGTTGTTAGAGGTACACATAGCGCCTCTGCTCCCTCTCTCAATACCCATGGGAAGATGTTATCTGGCCCCCTTGCCTTTGAAGTATCTACCTCACTCAGAAGCCTCTTCACTTCTTCCTCGGTTGTGTGCACTGTGTCCAGCACTTGGTGGTGTGCCCCACCTCTCCGTCTTTCTGGAGCCCCTTCTGTCTCCTCTGTGAACACTTCTTTGAATCTCTTCTTGAGTTCCTCACATACTTCATGGTCATTTCTTGTCTCTCCTCCTTCCTTCCTTAGCCTGATTACCTGGTCCTTGACTGTTGTTTTCCTCCTGATGTGGCTGTATAACAGTTTCCGGTCAGATTTGGCTTTCGCTGCTATGTCGCTTTCATATTGTCGTTGGGCATCCCTTCTTATCTGTGCATATTCGTTTCTGGCTCTACGACTGCTCTCCTTATTCTCCTGGGTCCTTTGCCTTCTGTATTTCTTCCATTCCCTAGCACACTTGTTTTTTTGCCTCCCTGCACCTTTGGGTGAACCATGGGCTCATCCTGACTTTTTCATTATTCCTGTTACCCTTGGCGTGTAGAGATGATGAACGAATAATGTCACTTGCAGTAACGTGCTCAATCAAATGGAAACTTTGAAAGCTCGAACATGGTTGGCCAGTAGGCCGACTTCCGTACTTCTATACTAGTTCATGTAATAGTAATATAATAGCCGGCAATGTTTCAAAAAATAGAAATGAACCTGATTTCCTTTGGTTACGGATCTGAATACAAACATGGCTAAGTTGTACGCAGAACACTTGAAGAAGATAAAATTCCACGTCCTCAGGGAAGTAATATATCGCTTCAACATCTACTACCTGCTTAACAACATATACTCGGTAAAACTTACAATTAAACTTACCACTAAAAAAGATGAAAAAGAAAGGACTGAACGTCATGATTTGCAAGAAAGGAGATCAACTTGATTTTAAGGTACACCGCAAACCCACCAACAAAATGATTTGCTGAACTACCAGTCTCATCACAACAGCAGAACAGAAAATGGGACTATAATTGGTATCTTTCTAAGAGCATACAGGATATGTTTCTCGCCCACAATACTAGTAGTAGAATGTGATTACATTAATAAAACATTCCTAAAAAGAACAAAAAAGGCCTTTGACTGGCTCCTCTACTACTACTACTACTACTACTGCCTCTCTGATTCCTTTCCTACTACCTCTCTTGTCCCGTCCCTGTCAGCTGGCCTATATACTACCTCTTTCTCTCCTTTCTGTTAGTGTGACTTTGTAAATGGTCCAAGTTAGACCGAAACATCATCTTAATCTCCTCTTTCCTATGTGCGGGTTATTTGTGTATCATTCCTAAAACATTTTTTTCCGCAACACTTCAGTGGCTGGAGATGATCGGTGAAGATACTACAAAATTCCAGACGTCATTCCAGCCGCACCACCTGTCAGAAACTCAAGCAATAACCTATTCATATCGTTAACCAATGCCAATATCAGGGTTGCCACCATAGCCTCCAACATAATAAAAGACTTAGTTAATAAGAAAACAGCACCAAAAGACGCTACTGCCGGTGTATACATGACACCCTGTCGGTGAAACTTCAGACAAGCGTCAACGAACACAAAAGTACCTGTCAAATAGATGACGAACAATACCCGTTCTACTCATCGCAACATAAAGAAATATCTGATGATCTTCCCCAGTGCCAAACTATTTATTAAGGAGGCAGCCAGACGGAACCGACTCTACTATGAATCTCTAACACTACCACCATCACTGAGAAATCATGTTCATTTCTCGTTTCTCATGCAATATCCGAGCTTATTCTTATTAGTAAGACATTAAGCAACACTAGATATATTCATAGACGCAAAGTTTTGCCAGCACTGCTGGACACAGAGGGTATATGTAGGCTTAGCGTTAGGTGTAATAATAGTGGTAATAATAGTAGTAGTAATATTAGTTGTAGTAGTAGTAGGAGTAATGCATTATGTTAGAACAATCAACTTTACTTATGTGCAAGTTGGTTGTTCTACCTCATTGAATTACTACTACTACTACAACTAATATTACTACTACTACCACTAGTATTACACCTCACTCTAAGCCTATATATATATACCCTCTGTGTCCATGCATTATTTGCAGCTGCTTGATAAAGCTCCTGGAGAGAGAAACACTGCCACAATAAAATGTCACAATAGTTGCACTTGTGTCTTTTACCTAACATAGGATTTTCCTTCCCTGTTTATAAGCTTGTTCCGTTCTAAATGCTCCACCACTGTCTTCCTGATAATCTTCTCCATGACTTTGCATAATATACACGTCAGTGACACTGGTCTGTAGTTTAGTGCCTCGTGTCTGTCTCCTTTCTTAAAAATGGGGACTACATATGTGTGTGTGTGTGGGAGCGCACACGTGTGCGTCTAATTGTTTAACACATAAGAACTATTAATTATAACGATATTAATAATTAATTTATGCTTCTTTAATTAAATGCAAGAAAGGTCAAGAATTATATAATGGACCGAGAGACAAGTTCTTACAATTCACAACAGAAGAATGGAGATTCCATCCCGGGATGAGTGGAGACACCGAGACATAACAGAGAAAGTGAATGATTTTATAATGAAGTGTCGCTGTTTTATATTTCTCAACTGTTTTTGGCATTTTTCTCTCCTACCAACGTCGGGAGGAGACACTGTGTGTGTTTCCTTACACCTGATGCCCGTGTTCACCCAGCAGTGAAATAATAGTCAGGTGTTAGACGACTGTTGCGCTGCTGCCTTCTGGGAAAAGAGGACTAGGAACTGAAATGAATCTACATAAGGTAACAGCTCAACAGCTCTTTGTCCATTTATTTAATAGTGCAAAAAAAGGACGAATACTATTTCGTAGGTGTGATCATCAAAATAGTCGGAATGTGTAAATCTCATCATAGCAGTGGAGTCGAGAACTATCTGCACTCTCCAAACAATTGCAAGAAATTGTTTTAAAAAGTATGAAAAATATGCCTCCCTGTGAAAAATGACTTAATTCGTTGATTCAGGTAAATAGGTTTTTAATCACCATTCTCCATAAATCTGACTGAACCCTTTCGAGCTTACTGGAAAAGAAAATTAATTTTTTTTTAAATGTTTGTTCAAGAACACAAGCGATCCCATAACGACATTCACATCCGCAATTAATTAAAAAAATCGTTCTGCATTAAACAAAACGAGCTGGCCATTAGTCTCTCGCAGTATATCGTACAGGAAGCTGCAGGGCCACTGGCCATGTTACTATGATGACTTTCCATTCATGCTCAACATATTGCTCAGCAAATCATGTGCTACAACATCTGTTTCACTTATTTGAGAACATTTAATTATATAAAAACAAAAAATGCTTCTATTACTAGTACTACTACTATTTATTATTATTATTATTATTATTATTATTATTGTTATTATTATTTATTATTATTATTATTATTATTACTATTATTATTATTATTATTATTATTATTATTATTATTATTAGTAGTAGTAGTAGTAGTAGTAGTAGTAGTAGTAGTAGTAGCATTTATTAACAACAATACTAATACTACTACTACTACTACTAATACTACTACTACTACTAATACTACTACTAATTATTATAATTAATTATTATTATTATTATTATTATTATTATTATTATTATTATTAGTAGTAGTAGTAGTAGTAGCATTTATTAACAACAATACTAATACTACTACTACTACTACTAATACTACTACTACTACTAATACTACTACTAATTATTATAATTAATTATTATTATTATTATTATTATTATTATTATTATTAGTAGTAGTAGTAGTAGTAGTAGTAGTAGTAGCAGCAGCAGTAGTTGTAGTAGTAGTAGTAATAACAACATTTATTAACAACAATACTACTACTACTACTACTACTACTACTAATAATAATAATAATAATAATATTATTATTATTATTATTATTATTATTATTATTATTATTACTATTATTATTATTATTATTAAGTGTCACGACAGAAACTGTCTCACTACCATTTGTAAGACACAGAAGCAGTAGTATGTATAGATTCCCACACACTTGATGGAACCATGGTGTGTAGACGACTCGTGATTGGTGGTGTGAACGACTGGTGCTTGGTGGTGTAGTTGGCTGGTGCTTGGTGGTGTAGTTGACTGGTGCTTGGTGGTGTAGTTGACTGGTGCTTGGTGGTGTGGATGACTGGTACTTGGTGGTGTGGACGACTGGTGTTTGGTGGTGTGTACGACTGATGGTTGGTGGTGTAGAAAACTGGTGCTTGGTGGTGTGGATGACTGGTGCTTGGTGGTGTTGATGGCTTGTGCTTGGTGGTGTGGACGACTGGTGCTTTTTGGTGTAGATGACCGGTGCTTGGTGGTGTGGACGACTGGTGCTTGGTGGTGTGGGCGACTGGTGCTTGGTGGTGTGGCCGAATAGTGCTTGGTGGTGTAGATGACTGGTGTTTTGTGGTGTAGATGATTGGTGCATGGTGGTGTTGATAACTGGTGCATGGTGGTGTTGATAACTGGTGCATGGTGGTGTTGATAACTGGTGCATGGTGGTGTTGATAACTGGTGCTTGGTGGTGTTGATAACTGGTGCATGGTGGTGTTGATAACTGGTGCATGGTGGTGTTGATAACTGGTGCATGGTGGTGTTGATAACTGGTGCTTGGTGGTGTTGATAACTGGTGCATGGTGGTGTTGATCACTGGTGCATGGTGGTGTTGATAACTGGTGCATGGTGGTGTTGATAACTGGTGCATGGTGGTGTTGATAACTGGTGCATGGTGGTGTTGATAACTGGTGCATGGTGGTGTTGATAACTGGTGCATGGTGGTGTTGATAACTGGTGCTTGGTGGTGTTGATAACTGGTGCTTGGTGGTTTGGATATCTGGTGCATGGTGGTGTTGATAACTGGTGCATGTTGGTGTTGATAACTGGTGCATGGTGGTGTTGATAACTGGTGCATGGTGGTGTTGATAACTGGTGCATGGTGGTGTTGATAACTGGTGCATGGTGGTGTTGATAACTGGTGCATGGTGGTGTTGATAACTGGTGCATGGTGGTGTTGATAACTGGTGCATGGTGGTGTTGATAACTGGTGCTTGGTGGTGTTGATAACTGGTGCTTGGTGGTGTTGATAACTGGTGCATGGTGGTGTTGATAACTGGTGCATGGTGGTGTTGATAACTGGTGCATGGTGGTGTTGATAACTGGTGCATGGTGGTGTTGATAACTGGTGCATGGTGGTGTTGATAACTGGTGCATGGTGGTGTTGATAACTGGTGCATGGTGGTGTTGATAACTGGTGCATGGTGGTGTTGATAACTGGTGCATGGTGGTGTTGATAACTGGTGCTTGGTGGTGTTGATAACTGGTGCTTGGTGGTGTTGATAACTGGTGCATGGTGGTGTTGATAACTGGTGCATGGTGGTGTTGATAACTGGTGCATGGTGGTGTTGATAACTGGTGCATGGTGGTGTTGATAACTGGTGCATGGTGGTGTTGATAACTGGTGCATGGTGGTGTTGATAACTGGTGCATGGTGGTGTTGATAACTGGTGCATGGTGGTGTTGATAACTGGTGCTTGGTGGTGTTGATAACTGGTGCATGGTGGTGTTGATAACTGGTGCATGGTGGTGTTGATAACTGGTGCATGGTGGTGTTGATAACTGGTGCATGGTGGTGTTGATAACTGGTGCATGGTGGTGTTGATAACTGGTGCATGGTGGTGTTGATAACTGGTGCATGGTGGTGTTGATAACTGGTGCATGGTGGTGTTGATAACTGGTGCATGGTGGTGTTGATAACTGGTGCATGGTGGTGTTGATAACTGGTGCATGGTGGTGTTGATAACTGGTGCATGGTGGTGTTGATAACTGGTGCTTGGTGGTGTTGATAACTGGTGCATGGTGGTGTTGATAACTGGTGCATGGTGGTTTTACCTGGAGAGAGTTGATAACTGGTGCATGGTGGTGTTGATAACTGGTGCATGGTGGTGTTGATAACTGGTGCTGGTGGTGTTGATAACAGGCCTCCTGGTGGTGTTGATAACTGGTGCATGGTGGTGTTGATAACTGGTGCATGGTGGTGTTGATAACTGGTGCTTGGTGGTGTTGATAACTGGTGCATGGTGGTGTTGATAACTGGTGCATGGTGGTGTTGATAACTGGTGCTTGGTGGTGTTGATAACTGGTGCATGGTGGTGTTGATAACTGGTGCATGGTGGTGTTGATAACTGGTGCATGGTGGTGTTGATAACTGGTGCTTGGTGGTGTTGATAACTGGTGCATGGTGGTGTTGATAACTGGTGCATGGTGGTGTTGATAACTGGTGCATGGTGGTGTTGATAACTGGTGCATGGTGGTGTTGATAACTGGTGCATGGTGGTGTTGATAACTGGTGCATGGTGGTGTTGATAACTGGTGCATGGTGGTGTTGATAACTGGTGCATGGTGGTGTTGATAACTGGTGCATGGTGGTGTTGATAACTGGTGCATGGTGGTGTTGATAACTGGTGCATGGTGGTGTTGATAACTGGTGCATGGTGGTGTTGATAACTGGTGCATGGTGGTGTTGATAACTGGTGCATGGTGGTGTTGATAACTGGTGCATGGTGGTGTTGATAACTGGTGCATGGTGGTGTTGATAACTGGTGCATGGTGGTGTTGATAACTGGTGCATGGTGGTGTTGATAACTGGTGCATGGTGGTGTTGATAACTGGTGCATGGTGGTGTTGATAACTGGTGCATGGTGGTGTTGATAACTGGTGCATGGTGGTGTTGATAACTGGTGCATGGTGGTGTTGATAACTGGTGCATGGTGGTGTTGATAACTGGTGCATGGTGGTGTTGATAACTGGTGCATGGTGGATAACTGGTGCATGGTGGTGTTGATAACTGGTGCATGGTGGTTTGATACCTGGTGGTGGTGTTGATAACTGGTGCATGGTGGGTGTTGATAACTGGTGCTTGGTGGTGTTGATAACTGGTGCATGGTGGTGTTGATAACTGGTGCATGGTGGTGTTGATAACTGGTGCATGGTGCATGGTGGTGTTGATAACTGGTGCATGGTGGTGTTGATAACTGGTGCATGGTGGTGTTGATAACTGGTGCATGGTGGTGTTGATAACTGGTGCATGGTGGTGTTGATAACTGGTGCATGGTGGTGTTGATAACTGGTGCATGGTGGTGTTGATAACTGGTGCATGGTGGTGTTGATAACTGGTGCTTGGTGGTGTTGATAACTGGTGCATGGTGGTGTTGATAACTGGTGCATGGTGGTGTTGATAACTGGTGCATGGTGGTGTTGATAACTGGTGCTTGGTGGTGTTGATAACTGGTGCATGGTGGTGTTGATAACTGGTGCATGGTGGTGTTGATAACTGGTGCATGGTGGTGTTGATAACTGGTGCATGGTGGTGTTGATAACTGGTGCATGGTGGTGTTGATAACTGGTGCATGGTGGTGTTGATAACTGGTGCATGGTGGTGTTGGTGCATGGTGGTGTTGATAACTGGTGCATGGTGGTGTTGATAACTGGTGCATGGTGGTGTTGATAACTGGTGCATGGTGGTGTTGATAACTGGTGCATGGTGGTGTTGATAACTGGTGCATGGTGGTGTTGATAACTGGTGCATGGTGGTGTTGATAACTGGTGCATGGTGGTGTTGATAACTGGTGCATGGTGGTGTTGATAACTGGTGCATGGTGGTGTTGATAACTGGTGCATGGTGGTGTTGATAACTGGTGCATGGTGGTGTTGATAACTGGTGCATGGTGGTGTTGATAACTGGTGCATGGTGGTGTTGATAACTGGTGCATGGTGGTGTTGATAACTGGTGCATGGTGGTGTTGATAACTGGTGCATGGTGGTGTTGATAACTGGTGCATGGTGGTGTTGATAACTGGTGCATGGTGGTGTTGATAACTGGTGCATGGTGGTGTTGATAACTGGTGCATGGTGGTGTTGATAACTGGTGCATGGTGGTGTTGATAACTGGTGCATGGTGGTGTTGATAACTGGTGCATGGTGGTGTTGATAATGGTGGTGTTGATAACTGGTGCATGGTGGTGTTGATAACTGGTGGTGTTGATAACTGGTGCATGGTGGTGTTGATAACTGGTGCATGGTGGTGTTGATAACTGGTGCATGGTGGTGTGATAACTTGATAACTGGTGCATGGTGGTGTTGATAACTGGTGCATGGTGGTGTTGATAACTGGTGCATGGTGGTGTTGATAACTGGTGCATGGTGGTGTTGATAACTGGTGCATGGTGGTGTTGATAACTGGTGCATGGTGGTGTTGATAACTGGTGCATGGTGGTGTTGATAACTGGTGCATGGTGGTGTTGATAACTGGTGCATGGTGGTGTTGATAACTGGTGCATGGTGGTGTTGATAACTGGTGCATGGTGGTGTTGATAACTGGTGCTTGGTGGTGTTGATAACTGGTGCATGGTGGTGTTGATAACTGGTGGTGTTGATAATGGTGGTGTTGATAACTGGTGCTTGGTGGTGTTGATAACTGGTGCTTGGTGGTGTTGATAACTGGTGGTGTTGATAACTGGTGCATGGTGGTGTTGATAACTGGTGCATGGTGGTGTTGATAACTGGTGCTTGGTGGTGTTGATAACTGGTGCATGGTGGTGTTGATAACTGGTGCATGGTGGTGTTGATAACTGGTGCATGGTGGTGTTGATAACTGGTGCATGGTGGTGTTGATAACTGGTGCATGGTGGTGTTGATAACTGGTGCATGGTGGTGTTGATAACTGGTGCATGGTGGTGTTGATAACTGGTGCATGGTGGTGTTGATAACTGGTGCATGGTGGTGTTGATAACTGGTGCATGGTGGTGTTGATAACTGGTGCATGGTGGTGTTGATAACTGGTGCATGGTGGTGTTGATAACTGGTGCTTGGTGGTGTTGATAACTGGTGCATGGTGGTGTTGATAACTGGTGCATGGTGGTGTTGATAACTGGTGCATGGTGGTGTTGATAACTGGTGCATGGTGGTGTTGATAACTGGTGCATGGTGGTGTTGATAACTGGTGCATGGTGGTGTTGATAACTGGTGCATGGTGGTGTTGATAACTGGTGCATGGTGGTGTTGATAACTGGTGCATGGTGGTGTTGATAACTGGTGCATGGTGGTGTTGATAACTGGTGCATGGTGGTGTTGATAACTGGTGCATGGTGGTGTTGATAACTGGTGCATGGTGGTGTTGATAATGGTGGTGTTGATAACTGGTGCATGGTGGTGTTGATAACTGGTGCATGGGGGTGTTGATAATGGTGGTGTTGAAAACCGGTGCATGGTGGTGTTGATAACTGGTGCATGGTGGTGTTGATAACTGGTGCATGGTGGTGTTGATAACTGGTGCATGGTGGTGTTGATAACTGGTGCATGGTGGTGTTGATAACTGGTGCATGGTGGTGTTGATAATGGTGGTGTTGATAACTGGTGCATGGTGGTGTTGATAACTGGTGCATGGTGGTGTTGATAACTGGTGCATGGTGGTGTTGATAACTGGTACATGGTGGTGTTGATAACTGGTGCATGGTGGTGTTGATAACTGGTGCATGGTGGTGTTGATAACTGGTGCATGGTGGTGTTGATAACTGGTGCATGGTGGTGTTGATAACTGGTGTGGTGTAGATAACTGGTGCATGGTGGTGTTGATAACTGGTGCATGGTGGTGTTGATAACTGGTGCATGTTGGTGTTGATAACTGGTGCATGGTGGTGTTGATAACTGGTGCTTAGTGGTGTTGATAACTGGTGCATGGTGGTGTTGATAACTGGTGCACTGGTGCATGGTGGTGTTGATAACTGGTGCATGGTGGTGTTGATAACTGGTGTGGTGGTGTTGATAACTGGTGCATGGTGGTGGTGATGATGGTGGTGTTGATAACTGGTGCATGGTGGTGTTGATAACTGGTGCATGGTGGTGTTGATAACTGGTGCTTGGTGGTGTTGATAATGGTGGTGTTGATAACTGGTGCATGGTGGTGTTGATAACTGGTGCATGGTGGTGTTGATAACTGGTGCATGGTGGTGTTGATAACTGGTGGTGGTGTTGATAACTGGTGCATGGTGGTGTTGATAACTGGTGCATGGTGGTGTTGATAACTGGTGCATGGTGGTGTTGATAATGGTGGTGTTGATAACTGGTGCATGGTGGTGTTGATAATGGTGGTGTTGATAACTGGTGCATGGTGGTGTTGATAACTGGTGCATGGTGGTGTTGATAACTGGTGCATGGTGGTGTTGATAACTGGTGCATGGTGGTGTTGATAACTGGTGCATGGTGGTGTTGATAACTGGTGCATGGTGGTGTTGATAACTGGTGTGGTGTTGATAACTGGTGCATGGTGGTGTTGATAACTGGTGCATGGTGGTGTTGATAACTGGTGCATGGTGGTGTTGATAACTGGTGCATGGTGGTGTTGATAACTGGTGCATGGTGGTGTTGATAACTGGTGCATGGTGGTGTTGATAACTGGTGCATGGTGGTGTTGATAACTGGTGCATGGTGGTGTTGATAACTGGTGCATGGTGGTGTTGATAACTGGTGCATGGTGGTGTTGATAACTGGTGCATGGTGGTGTTGATAACTTGGGGATGGTGGTGTTGATTGGTGGTGTTGATAACTGGTGCATGGTGGTGTTGATAACTGGTGCATGGTGGTGTTGATAACTGGTGCTTGGTGGTGTTGATAACTGGTGCATGGTGGTGTTGATAACTGGTGCATGGTGGTGTTGATAACTGGTGCTTGGTGGTGTTGATAACTGGTGCATGGTGGTGTTGATAACTGGTGCATGGTGGTGTTGATAACTGGTGCATGGTGGTGTTGATAACTGGTGCATGGTGGTGTTGATAACTGGTGCTTGGTGGTGTTGATAACTGGTGCATGGTGGTGTTGATAACTGGTGCATGGTGGTGTTGATAACTGGTGATAACTGGTGCATGGTGGTGTTGCTTGGTGGTGTTGATAACTGGTGCATGGTGGTGTTGATAACTGGTGCATGGTGGTGTTGATAACTGGTGCATGGTGGTGTTGATAACTGGTGCTTGGTGGTGTTGATAACTGGTGCATGGTGGTGTTGATAACTGGTGCTTGGTGGTGTTGATAACTGGTGCATGGTGGTGTTGATAACTGGTGCATGGTGGTGTTGATAACTGGTGCTTGGTGGTGCAGACGACTGGTGCTTGGTGGTGTAGATGACAATTGCTTTGTGGTGCTAATGACTGGTGCTTGATTATATAGATGACTGTAGTATTAGCTGATATGCCTATAGTCATTTACGGTCACCTCTCTTGCTGGTCAATCCCAGACCAGGCCTCTGTCGGCCTGATCGATCATGCTGTTGGTGTCCGCCGCAAGTGGTTCAGTGCATGCACCAAGTCTTGACTGATAAGGAACTGGTTTGCGGACTTCATCGATTTCCCTCTTGATGACAACGTGTTCATATTTCTGATCATTTCCATCGATGCATATAGAGAGGATGCTGAAGGGTCCCTTTACACTTACTAACGTCTCTTCCTGTGTACTCATCGCTTCCCTATTTTTCACGGGAGGTATTCTAAGGACGCTGGACTGCGTGGGGGAGCGATATTAATTACAGGATGAGAGGTGGACACAACATATACACAGGATATAAAATATAGATAACTAGTGAATGTTATTGACTGAGACAATTCACTGTTAAATTTCCAGTTACTAAACGAACGGTTTTAATCAGCACATCAGAAACATATAGGAAACATATAGGAAACATATAGGAAACATATAGGAAATAAATCTTGATCTCTTTCATGTGCTTTCACACATACCTTCATTCCTCTGAAGATATGTGTGTAAGCACATGAAAGCGCTCTATTTCTATTTCCTATTTTCAGTGCGTTTTTTTTTCATATTTGCAACCAATTGTTTCATTGTGACTTCGTCCATAAATACATATATATGTATGTATATATATATATATATATATATATATATATATATATATATATATATATATATATATATATATATATATATATATATGTCGTTCCGAATATGTAAAACTGGTCAATTAGCAAGAACTCATTTAAAATTAAGTCCTTTCTAAAATTTTCTCTTAAAAGTTTAAAGATATATTGTTTTCATTAATGTTGATGTAAAAAATTAGCCTAACCCAACTAAATATATTTTAGTTGGGTTAGGCTAAAATAAATTGTTCTTGTTATAACAAGGTTAGGTAAGTTTTGTACGATTCTTTTGGTGCAAAATTAAAAAAATTTACATTAACATTGATGAAAAAAATATATCTTTAAACGTATAAGAGAAAATTTAAGAAAGAACTTAATTTTTTATGAGTTCTTGCTAATTGACCAGTTTTACATATTCGGCACGACATATATATATATATATATATATATATATATATATATATATATATATATATATATATATATATATATATATATATATATATATATATATATATTAGGTAGAAGGCCTGTAATTGTTTTACATGATGGTCGGATTGCTGGTGTCATTTTTTCTGGCTCATAAACATGCAAGATTTCAGGTACGTCTTCTACTTCTACTTACACTTAGGTCACACTACACATACATGCACAGGCATATATATACATACCCCTCTGGGTTTTCTTCTATTTTCTTTCTAGTTCTCGTTCTTGTTTATTTCCTCTTATCTCCGTGAGGAAGTGGAACAAAATTCTTCCTCCTTAAGCCATGTGTGTTGTAAGAGGCGAGTAAAATGCCGGGAGCAAGGGGCTAGTAACCCCTTCTCCCGTATAAATTACTAAATTTAAAATGAGAAACTTTCGTTTTTCTTTTTGGGCCACCCTGCCTTGGTGGGATACGGCCGGTCTGTTGAAAAAGTTATACATATATATACATATATATATATATATATATATATATATATATATATATATATATATATATATATATATATATATATATATATAAGTCGTGCCGAATAGGCAGAACTTGCGACCTTGGCTTAAATAGCAACGCTCATCTTGCCATATAGGACAAGTGAAAATTTGCGTATGCAATAATTTCGCCAAAATCATTCTGAACCTAACGAAAAAAATATATTTCACTGTGTTTGTTTAGTATTAAATTACTGTAAACAAATCTAAAATATATACAGTTGGGTTAGGCTAAAATAAATTGTTCTTGTTATAATAAGGTTGGGTAAGTTTTCTAAGATTCTTTTGGTGCAAAATTAAAAAAATTTTACATTAACATTAATGAAAAAAATATGTCTTTAAACGTATAAAAGAAAATTTTAGAAAGGACTTAATTTTAAATGAGTTCTTGCTAATTGACCAGTTTTACATATTCGGCACGACATATATATATATATATATATATATATATATATATATATATATATATATATATATATATATATATATATATATATATACATATATATATATATATACATATATATATATATATATATATATATATATATATATATATATATATATATATATATATATATATATATATATATATATATATGCAATAAGATCACAGTAAACAGGTGATTTCAGAATATGCAAAACAACCACTCTGAAAGAATAGAGAAATTCCAAGCGCTTTCGTGACTACTCACATTATCAAGGAAAATTATCATAGTTCCTTGATAATGTGAGTAGTTACGAAAGCGCTTGGAATTTCTCTATTCTTTCAGAGTGGTTGTTTTGCATATATATATATATATATATATATATATATATATATATATATATATATATATATATATATATATATAGAGAGAGAGAGAGAGAGAGAGAGAGAGAGAGAGAGAGAGATAGATAGATAGATAGATAGATAGATAGATAGATAGGTAGGTAGATAGATAGATGGATAGATACTTAGATATGCAATAAGATCACTGTAAACAGGTGATTTCATTCTATGCAGAACAACCACTGTGAGAAAATAGTGAAGTTCCAATGATGCTTTGATGATGTTTTTGTCTAATGACTAAGAATATATACATAAGCCATTTCCTTATTCAGTTAAATAATCTGGAACATTCCATAAATTTTTCTGTTGAGTTTGAACAAAACAACTTATTGCCAAAATTACTCATTATTTAAGGAACCACGATTATGAATTCAAAATATGCAGAAAATCAACAAATAATTGTTCTTATTTGCACAATTTTTGTTTTCATCATGATAGAGTAAAACTTTGTATTTTCTGAGAGCTTTGTGTATTTGAAACTGAGAGTTCATAGATGAAGAAATTCTGAAGATTTATGAAATAGTTGGTGATGTAAAATACCCAAAATACTTAAATGATAAATCTTTTAAAATTTATAGAAAATAATTTTACAATTCAAAGAAGGACAAAAATAATTTTACAATTCAAAGAAGGACAAAAATAATTTTACAATTCAAAGAAGGACAAAAATAATTTTACAATTCAAAGAAGGACAAAAATAATTTTACAATTCAAAGAAGGACAAAAATAATTTTACAATTCAAAGAAGGACAAAAATAATTTTACAATTCAAAGAAGGACAAAAATAATTTTACAATTCAAAGAAGGACAAAAATAATTTTACAATTCAAAGAAGGACAAAAATAATTTTACAATTCAAAGAAGGACAAAAATAATTTTACAATTCAAAGAAGGACAAAAATAATTTTACAATTCAAAGAAGGACAAAAATAATTTTACAATTCAAAGAAGGACAAAAATAATTTTACAATTCAAAGAATGACAAAAATAATTTTACAATTCAAAGAAGGACAAAAATAATTTTACAATTCAAAGAAGGACAAAAATAATTTTACAATTCAAAGAAGGACAAAAATAATTTTACAATTCAAAGAAGGACAAAAATAATTTTACAATTCAAAGAAGGACAAAAATAATTTTACAATTCAAAGAAGGACAAAAAATCATATTCAACCAAGAATATGTTGGTTCTCCCTTACCATGAAAACTATCTTGATATACCTTTCCTACTTAAAATTTTTTATATCATAGTTGTATATTTTTAAATCCTGATACAATATAAAAAACTTCTGGTTAAATATTCCGCCAAAATGCTGATGGCTTTGTCTACAAGATTCCTCTCTATAAAAAGTGTAATAAAATTTATTGATAACATCAACATAAATATAAGATTAGAACTGAACAAGAGTCTAATGCTGTTTATTCATGTGAGAGATTTTAACCATTCAATTGATTTTCATGAGGCTGAGAAAGTTGTATCAAGTAGGTCTATGGTTGACAGAAATATAATTGAATCAAGCCTAATAAAAATTAGTTTATGTTTTAACATGAATATTAGTTTAGTATTATTCAAATTAGATTCATTAATAATTAATAACATTTGGGAAGAATTTAATCTATGTTTGACAAATTAGAATCATAAATTTTGGAATGAATTTAATCTATGTTTGACAAGTCCTTGACCATCCCACCTGCATCATAATTTGAAAGGTGTAATGTCGGACGTGACCGTGGAGTAACGTCCGACATTACACCTGTATAAACCTTGGTAATTGATATCGCCAAACTGGTTTACAAAGACACATAAGCAAACACTAGAACATACTCATTAGAAATCGCTTCGGTCCTGGGACCTTGATCAATTCTAACAGACAGAGGTTAAAAAGATAGTATATGTAAGCGGAGAGTGAGGTGTGAGTGACACATGGTAACCTGAAGAATGCCATACTGGGATGAGGACAGGTAGACAATGTGATTATGTGACTCCTGTGTTGTTGTAGGTGGTGCTTTGCCTGGTTGAGTATCAAGTATGCTAATGTTTTTGGAATTCTGTACTTTTCAGTATTATGTAGCATGGTGTTGGTGATGGCGATTAGCGAGGCTTCCAAACATCGTCGGCGTCTAAGATCTTGCTAGGTGAGGACGAGCTGTGCCTCTTCCCAATTCATCAAATGTTCTGTGGAGTCCCCGTGGAGGACACAGGCCTATTTTAAGTCGTCTCTGTTGCTGGTGTATCAATGTTCGTTGAGGCGGACTGAAAGATTTCTGCCTGTTACCCCTACATGTTTCTTGGGACAGCATCAGTAGACGCCCGCTGTGACGTGGGGCCACTTTTTCATAGTGAGAATGAATGAATGAATAAACGAGTCTCGGTAAGACCCCCAATGGGGCGAGCGGGGAAGACGGGGCAGACATAGAGAAAGTACCATGGTTAAACCAAGCAGCTCAGAACTCGTGGGGTGGAATGGAAAACAGGAGCATAGTGTGCTAGCAGTAGAGAGGTGCACTACGAAGGTCTTGAATAGTTGGGCAACAGGCTAGGCCCCAGGAGAGGGCGGCAGGTAAGATCAATAGGAGAAGGCAGCTCATTTGTAGGTGTCATACTGGTGATTAAGGTGGTAAGTTCGAAGAGGAGCCATTTTCGAACTTAATGAAGCTGCTTTTGGAGAGGTGGTCTAGTTTCCAAAGGTGAAACGGAGTGGTTTGATAAATTCCAGTACTTGAGTAAGTGAGAAGCGAAGTGATGACTTACAGGCAAACTTGACAGAGCACAGAGAACTTTGTACAGCTTCGTGAAAGTCATAGTATTCCATTTGATGGAGACGAGTAGAAGGTTAGTTTGTCCCATGTAGATCTACTGGTGTGGGTGTTTTCACCATCCTCATCCTTTTCCTCGGAAAAGGAGTCTGCGGGCGAGTCTACATGGGTACTGGCAGGTGAATGTGGGCCTTCAGAAGCAGTGTTGAGGTGAGTTGGTGGATTGTCAGCAGGCTGAGAGACGTGGGAGGCGGTGGTTGAAGCGGTAGAATCTTCATTTTCGACGGTGAGAGCAATTGGAGATGTTTCAGTAATAGTTGCATGGGCAGAGGAAGAAGACAGGTCTGCAGGTGCCGTGAAGTTCACATCGTTGGGAATAATCTTGAGAATGTCGACCGAGGGTGTGGAATCTGGGAAATTAAAGGTAGGCATGTTGTTAAGTCTGAAGAGTTGAGTCTCGACCCCTGCAGCCACAAATAGGTGAGTACAAATAGGTGAGTACACACACACACACACACACACACACACACACACACACACACACACACACACACACACACACACACACACACACACAGAGCGGTGGGTAGACTGCATTTTATTGGCCTGTAAGAAGGCTTTTGACACAGTTCCACACAAGAGATTAGTACAAAAGCTAGAGGACCAGGCAGGTATAACAGGGAAAGCACTGCAATGTACCAGAGAATACCTGAGGGAAGGCAACAGCGACGAGATGTCAGAGTGGACACCGGTGACGAGCGGGGTTCCACAGGGGTCAGTCCTAGTACCGGTGCAATTTCTGATATATGTAAATAACATGAAGAATGGGATTGACTCAGAAGTGTACCTGTTTGCAGACGATGAGAAGCTAATGAGGAGAATTCAATCTGCTGAGGACCAGGCACGACTACAAATGGATCTGGACAGGCTGCAGGCCTGGTCCAAGAATTAGCTTCTAGAGCTTAACCCCACCAAGTGCAAAGTCATGAAGATTTGGGAAGGGCAAAGAAGACCGCAGAGAGAGTACAGTCTAGAGGGCCAAAGACTGCAAACCTCACGTAAGGTAAAGGATCTTGGAGTGAGTATAATACCGAACACATCTGAGGCCTACATCAACCAAATAACTGCTGCACCATATGGGCGACTAGCAAACCTAAGAATAGTGTTCCGACACCATAGTAAAGAATCGTTCAGGGCTCTGTACACAGGCCCATAGTGAAGTATGCAGCACCAGTTTGGAACCCACACCTCGTTAAGCACGTCAAGAAATAGAAAGTGCAAAGGTTTACAACGAGATTAGTCCTGGAGCTAAGGAGCATGTCTTACGTTGAGAAGTTAAGGATAATCGACCTGACGACAGTGGAGGACATTAGAGAGAGAGAGGAAAACATGATAACAACTTATAAAATACTGAGAGGAATTGACAGGTTGGCACGGGACAGAATGTTCCGGAGGTGGGACACAGCAACAAGGGGTCACAGTTGGAAGTTGAAGATACAGATGAATGACAGGGATGTTAGGAAGTATTTCTTCAGTCACAGAGTTGTCAGGAAGTGGAATAGCCTGGAGAGTGATGCAGTGGAGACAGGATCCATACATATCTTAAAGAAGAGGTATGACAAGGCTCATTGAGCAGGGAGTGAACGTACCTCGTAGCGACCAGTGAAGAGACGGGCCAGAAGCTATGATTCGACTCCTGCAACCACATTTATGTGAATACAATTAGGTGAGTACTACTGCATCTTCTTGGACTGTAAGAAGGCTTTCGACACAGCATCACACAAGAGACGGGTTGAAAATCTAGAGCAGCTGGGAGGAATGGAAGGGAAAGTAATGAAAGGTATCAGAAAATACTTAACAAGAAGGAAACAACGCGACGAGTTGTCAGCGTGGGTGACTGTATCGAGTGGGGTTCCACATGGGTCAGTCCTAGGACCGGTGCTGTTTCTTATACATGACAATGACAGTACGCAAGGGACACAGTCAAAGGTGTCGCTGTTTGCAGACGATGTGAAACTAATGAGAAGAATAAGAGAGAACGAGGATCAGGTAAGCCTACAAGGGAATCTGGGCAGGTTGCAAGCCTGGTCCGACAAATGGCTCCAGGAGTTTAACCCCACCAATTGCAAAGTCAAGAAGCTTGGGGAAGGACTAAGAAGACCTCAGACGTAGTGCGGCCTAGGAGGTCAAAGGCTGCAAAATTCATTCATTTTGGGGTGAGCATCACACCGAACATGTCTCCTCAAGGGCACATCAACCAACCTGGTTGATGTGGCCCCTGGTAAACCTATGAATAGCGTTTCGACATCTAAGTAAGGAGTCATTCAAGGGACTGTACACCGTGTACGTCAGGACCATATTAGAGTATGCAGCACCTTTATAAAACCCATACCTGGTCAAACACTTCCAGAAATTAGAGAAAGTGCAAAGGTTTGCAACAAGACTAGTCCCGAAGTTAAGGTGTATATCCTACGAGAGGAAGTTAAGGGAAATCATGTTGAAGACAACAGAGGACAGAAGAGATTGGGGAGACATGATAACGAAATATAAAATACTGAGAGGAATTCGCAAGGTGGACAGAGCCAGAATATTTTAGAGACTGCACACATGAACAAGGAGTGGTAACTGGAAGTTAAAAACTCAGATGAATCATAGGGATGTTAGGAAGTGCTTTTTTCAGCCTAAGCCTTTTCTGGAAGCTTTCACAATATGGAGAGTGAAGTAGTGCAGGTAGGATCTATACATAGTGGAACTAGTAGCGATCAGCGGAGAAGCCGGGACAGGAGCTAAGGCTCAATCCTTGTAACCACAAGCAGGTGGATATATATATATATATATATATATATATATATATATATATATATATATATATATATATATATATATATATATATATATATATATATATACCGTCCTGCCAAGTGAGTGTAAAGCTGAAGCCTGTAATTGTTTTACACGATGGTAAGATTGCTGGTATCTTTTTTTTATCTGTCTCATACACATGCAAGATTTCAGGTATGTCTTGCTACTTCTACTTACACTTAGGTCACACTACACATACATGTACAAGCATATATATACACACCCCTTTGGGTTTTCTTCTATTTTCTTTCTAGTTCTTGTTCTTGTTTATTTCCTCTTACCTCCATGGGGAAGTGGAACAGAATTCTTCCTCCGTAAGCCATGCGTGTTGTAAGAGGCGACTAAAATGCCGGGAGCAAGGAGCTAGTAACCCCTTCTCCTGTATATATTACTAAATGTAAAAGGAGAAACTTTCGTTTTTCCTTTTGGGCCACCCCGCCTCGGTGGGATACGGCCGGTGTGTTGAAAGAAGAAAGATATATATATATATATATATATATATATATATATATATATATATATATATATATATATATATATATATATATAGTATATATATATATATATATATATATATATATATATATATATATATATATATATATATGTCGTGCCGAATATGTAAAACTGGTCAATTAGCATGAACTCATTTAAAATTAAGTCCTTTCTAAAATTTTCTCTTATAGGTTTAAAGATATATATTTTTTCATTAATGTTGATGCAAAAATTTATAATTTTACACCAAAAGGAACTTAGAAAACTTACCTAACCTTATTATAACAAGCGCCATTTATTTTAGCCTAATCCAACTAAATATATTTTTGATTTGTTTACAATAATTTAATACTAAACAAACACAGTGAAATATATTTTTTTCGTTAGGTTCAGAATGATTTTGGCGAAATTATTGCATACACAAATTTTCGCTTGTCCTATATGGCAAGATGAGCGTTGCTTTTTAAGTCAAGATCGCAAGTTCTGCCTATTCGGCACGATATATATATATATATATATATATATATATATATATATATATATATATATATATATATATATATATATATATATATACATGTATATATATATATATATATATATATATATATATATATACATGTATATATATATATATATATATATATATATATATATATATATATATATATATATATATATATATATGTATATATATATATATGTATAGGGTCCATCTCTGGTGTAAATTGTGGGACCTATAGCCTCGGAGAAGTGGATAAAAAGGTTTCGAGGAAGAATATTTGGATTTCTTCCTGAAGCCGTTTAAATATTCCACTTCTCCTACCACCCCACCTTTTCATTCTGTTGTACCAATAGGTATATTTTATTACATAATATGGTACAAAAGGTTTAAGAGATACATTGTTGATATAAAGATGGCATATACAGTACATGAGATGTGAGAGATACATGTCTAGTATATTGTTACATGTTTGTCACTGATTATAACGCGAAAATCTCATCCAGCTCTTCAGAACTGGGGCGCGTGCCCAAAATTCAGCAGGCATTACCATTCTGAACAGAAACGGTGAGTCGCTGGAACAGAAAACTAGCTACCCTGGGATCCCTAGTTACCCTGATGAGTCTTTTCCCTAGCTCCTTAAGGAACTTAGATGCATTCTTTCCCCATGAGCTAAAGGTCTCTGAACCTATGGGAACAAACATATAATAATGGGCAAATTCTTCATATATTCAAGACTTTTGGGACTCCCTGAAGCTGGCGGCTGCCTCTCCTTCCTCCCTGGTGTATTGGAGATAGGTATCAGCCAAGGTACATGCACATGTGTAGTCCCACACCACCTGCTTACCGTCTGTCCAGGCTTTAAGTGTGATACCATCTGGATGCTTCTGGCTGCCATCATATCTGCATAGTTGGGGTGGCTCTCTTAATGCTGGGCATCCGGCCGTTGTGAGGCTCCTCTTGATAATGTTATTAACCTCCTTATGTCTTGCAATATTTCCCTCGGATTTACAGAACACACGACCATGGTACCCGAATCGATCTGCTGCTTCACTGCCACAAATACACCTGTGTTCGGCGAGAATAGGGGTGGCAAGTCGAAGGGCAACACCAATGCGGATGGTCTGTGGGTCGAGCCGTGTGCCAAAGCTGGAGTTGGGAACAGTCAACAGAAAGTCCCCTACATGATGGGCTCTCACTGCCAGGAGGCGGGCTCTATCCTTCCCTGACACACTCTGAAGCATTGTTGAGGCTATTTCAACTTCTCAGATATGGAAACCTTGAGGAAATTAAAACTGTATCAGGGTATACAACCAATTCTAACCACACAATAGAGCAAAAAAATTAATGTGGAGGACCTGGGAGTGATAATGTCAGAGGACCTCATGTTCAAAGACCCCCAACAATGTACATACTGCATCTGCAAGAAAAATGATAGGATGGATAATGAGAATGTTCAAAACTAAGGATGCCAAGTGCATGATGATTTTCTTCAAATTGTTTGTTCTCTCTAGGCTGGAATACTGCTGTACATTAACTGCCTCCTTCAAGACTTTCAAAATTACTGACCTAGAGAGTGTACAGAGAACTTTCATGGCACACATAAGTACGATAAAGCACCTAAATTATTGGGAATGGTTGAAGTCCCTTGATTTGTATTCCCTGGAATGCAGGCAAGAAAGATACATGATAATATACACTTTGAAAATCCTAGGGGGACTGGTACTAAACTTACATATGAAATTCAATCCCTATGAAAGCAAAAGACTCGGCAGGAGATGCAACATTCCCCCAATGAAAAGCAGGGGTGCCACGAGTACACTGAGAGACAACACAATAACTGTGAGGGGCCCAAGATTCTTCAGCTGCCTCCCAGCATACATAAGGGGATTACCAGTAGATCCTTGGCTGTCTTCAAGAAGGCACTGGACAGGCACCTAAAGTCAGTACCTGATCAGCCGGGCTGTGGTTCGTATGTCAGTTTGTGTTGATGAGGTTGATGAGGCCTTGATCTTCCATGAGACCTGGTCACAGACTGGCCTGTAGGGGTGTTGACCCCCAAAACCCTCTCCAGGTATAATCATGGTATTTCTAGGTATGTAATACATTTTCTTTATCTGTATATTAATTTCTTCCAAAGTAGAGTAAGTTGACTTATTCAAGTTGTTACAGTATATAAGCAAATTATAGAGAATCTGGATTCATCACCTTTCAGAAGTCACACAAACACTGGGAGCGCTTGAAGTTCCTGAACCTGTATTCCCTGGAACGCAGGTGGGAGAGATACATGATTATATACACCTGGAAAATCCTAGAGGGACTATTACCGAACTTGCACACGAAAATCACTCACAACGAAAGCAAAAGACCTGGCAGACGATGCAACATCCCCCCAATGAAAAGCAGGGGTGTCCCTAGCACGTTAAGAGACAATACAATAAGTGTCAGGGGCCCGAGACTGTTCAACTGCCTCCCAGCATACATAAGGGGATTACAATAGACCCCTGGCAGTCTTCAAGCTGGCACTGGACAAACACCTAAAGTCGGTACCTGACCAGCCGGGCTGTGGCTCGTACGTTGGATTGCGTGCAGTCAGCAGTAACAGCCTGGTTGATCAGGCTCTGATCCACCAGGAGGCCTGGTCACAGACCGGGCCGGGGGGGGGGCGTTGACCCCCGGAACTCTCTCCAGGTAAACTCCAGGTAAACTATCAGTCCATCCCAGTGCGAATGTTTGTAGTTGTTAGGGGGAGCAGGTCTGGTTTCAGAGCCCGTTAGATTATCCCAGATCATGGCTCCGTCAATGAACTTTTGGTCCTGGACTCCAATCTTGTCTCTAAGATGTTCAGGGAGAATTGCTGCTACAAGCACTCTGGATGCGACGCATGAGGACAGAAAAGCAGGTAGTGCAATCTGTGATATATATGTATATATATATATATATATATATATATATATATATATATATATATATATATATATATATATATATATATAATTTCTGCTATTTGTATATTCATTACCTTATTCCTAGTAATGACCCTCGTATTGTAGATAGTCTTTTTAGTATGATAATAAGATGTTATCTTCATTATAGAATAATAAGAAAATATTATAACCTTTATATTATAATAATAAGGTAAAAGGACCCCAATGGAAATAAGTCACTCTGACTTTTTTGGGTTATCCCAGGTTCTCTACACATATGCTGCTATGTATGATAATTCTATGTAACTGTATTTGTGTATACCTGAATAAA